>NW_015638958.1:166088-187192 GCF_001515625.1 Sinocyclocheilus rhinocerous | reverse complement strand
TTACACTCACTTCTTCTGTAGGTGAAGCTGGATCACGAATGATTCGCGTGAACATAGAAGCATTTATGTAGATCGGGGGTGCATTCCCTTCAAAAAACAAACGTAATCCTGGGTGGATTTTTATCATTTTAGGGTGGTTGTGTACACACTGCCAACACACATTTCAGTTCAAACAACTTGTAAAAGTGCATGTAGCATTATATGACCCCTTTAAAATAAAGTGTGACCAAATATTTAACCACAGAATGCTTGCTCAATCAGAATTAGGTAAGACAACTGTGTAATAAGTTTATGTATACAACCAAACCCACACTCCAGTGGCAGGTAATTATAAGTCTAGTCAGATATTGCATGCTGTGTGCCTACATTCAGAGAACAACACTCAAAATATGCATGTGTTCACATTTGGTCTGTTGCATTTGTTTACAAGACATTAAAAATTAAAAACAATGTTTGCCATCACTAGGGCTGCAACAACTAATCGATAAAATCGTGTATGGGTTAGTCCTCCAATATGCATAAGCTTTTTAGTAACAGTAGTAGGCTGTTTCTAATGCTATAATATAATTATTGCTGTTATCTATGAAAGAAAGGCAGAGAGCTTTATAGGTTTTTTTTTTTTTTTGCAGATACCCAATTACAGTCAAAAAGTACTTAAACAATGCCAGCAAGAACGCAAGCTATGAAGGGCATAGGAGGCCATTTTTGTTATGTGAATAAATAAAAGTATTTGGTTATAAATAAATGACAATAACATTTTTTTTATTTAAATTCCTAAAATGTGTTTTCTCTTTATTATGGCAGGTGGTCTAATAAATTGTCAAGCACTGTATGTTTTCATAGCATTCAGTTGGAACGTTTGTTTTAAGAACATTGGGCAGAATGTGGAATAGTGTGTTTTTGTCGATAAAAGAAAAAAAGGAAAATGGTTTGTTTTTAATCCGATTAATCGAAAAATAATCGACCAACTAATCGATGATCAAAATAATCGTTAGTTGCAGCCCTAGCCATCACTGATATCAGACCTTATGTGCACATTTGACATGCCTTGACTTGACATGAATGCCAATGACATCTGAAAGTTGCAATGAAAGAAAAGATGATCAATCTTAAATATCTTCTTCTTCTTTTTTCTTCACAAAGCTATTGTATGACCCCTGACAAGCATGAACATCCTGCTAAACTTCATACGTAGAAGAAAGTCATACAGGTTTGGAAAGGTGTTAAGGTGAGTAACTGAGTTTTCAGTGAACTATTTCTTTAATTTTACATTGGAATAATGCATGTTGCCAGAAGAATATTAACTCATAGGACAGTTATTCTCAGGTCTGCTCCAGACTATTCTTATAACAAGATAGTGTTGGGAACGTGTTATGAAATATTCAGACAGGGCCATTTTGTTCTGCAATACCAGAACGCAATAAATAATAAGCTTTGTTTAATCTAGTAATCACAGCAGAATCCATAAATGCATTTGTTTGTCAAACAACATGTGATTTGCAGGAAAACAGCAATTAGTCCTCCATCTGCATGCATATGTTAAAAGCATGCGCATGCTTAAAATCTGCCTCTCTTAGCTGTCAATAACCGATCGAACGAGAGGTGTTCTAGTGCCCCACATTTGTGAGAAAATAGGTTAAAAGAGACTTTAGGAAAAGAACTGAAGTTTTTGTGCATACAAACACATAAAATAATCCCTCAAAATCATTATGGGATCCCTGGATCAAACCAGAAGGTTGAAAAAAAAAATTCAGTGCACTTAAACAGATAAAGAGAGCATGAGCTGCCATTCCCGCAGCATGAACAGCTCCGAATTCTCTGCCCCTCCAGAGAGAGTCGACGCTCCCCTCCTCCGACTATGATTTTCTTCCATTCATTATCATCTGACACAGAAATACACAGCATCCTTCACGCTCAACACTAAATCCACGGGATTCACCACTGAGGACAGAAACTGCCACACAATTTACATATGACAGGATTAGCTCGAGACATCTAATAAATCAGTCTAGAAAGACTGATTATAACGCTGGTACACAGAGAAAGAGAAGCAAATTCATCAATCAAAAAACAGTCTTTCATCTTTTCCAGGCATACGATACAAAATGAGCAATAGGGATCAAAACACCACAAATGTTGTGACTGATTGTATTCATCCCAAACCTCTAGATTCTAGGCTAACTGCATCTGTAGGAGGGTTTCCTACCTTTAAGAAATCTTCTTTTATCTTCCTCAAAAAGATGCATTTGTTTGAAGGGTGGTGAGCTCAAAACAGCAGATCACATTGCTTGATTATTCTGTATTGTTCTGCTTACAGTAGAAATCTACAGACTTGCTTTCGTAGATGTTGCGTCTTTAGTGGAATCCGCTTATGAAAGACGAAGGGGTTGAGATGTAACAAAGTAGGAAAGCCTGCTTTAATTTTTTTTTTTTTGAGAACCCACACACCCTCAATGGATTTATTGTTTGCTGAATTGAAAATGGGAGGAAGTGGTTGCCATGGAGACCCCTTCCATTACTCTTGTGCTACATTTGACTGAAAGACTTTGCTGCGTATGTTAAACAGCCTGAACGTGTGCTTTACAGCGTCTGATGCCGGTCAATGGCACAGTGGGGGAGAGGCAGAGAAAATGTAGGTTATTTTTGAACATGGCTACTGAATCCTGAAATACACAGTCCTGAAATATGGTCACAAATAGCAGGATGGAGGAACAGGATGATTTGTTCACAGCAGCACATTCTTTCCTACTGTACATTGTGATGCTTGTTATTTTCCTATACTACTACTGAGAGACAATGTAATTTTAGTGTAATTTTTTAGATTTTAATGTAAAATCAATAATGTTTAATTCTGTGTATTTCTAAAATTAAATTACATTTTTGAAATTTCATTTTAATCATATTGTATTATAGGGAATGATTATTACAAATATGTTTATATATTTGTAAAATATTTTAATACATTATACACAATATATGCATTTATTTAAACATAAACATAATACATTTATAAATAAATTATTATAAAATAACATTTTATTAGTATTTTATAATATTATAAATAAATTATAAACATACAGTATAAGAATATCTAGACATTATATAAACATTATTATTTATTATACAATTATATACAATTATTTTCTTTGTGATAGATAATTATAACATTTTATACATTTCAATTTATTTCTCCTGTATTGGACAGTTTAATGTTGCCTTGCTATTGTATTAACTGCATAAATGTGTTTTCTCTTAAAGGGATAGTTCACACAAAAATGAACCCTCACGTCGTTCCAAACCTGTAAGACCTTCGTTCATATTCGGAACACAAATGAAGATATTTTTGATGAAATCCAAGAGCTTCGAACGTGCATCGAAGGAGGGAAGAAATTGTTGAATTAAGTCATTATTTTTGTTTTCTTTGCGCACAAAGTATTCTCGTAGCTTCGTAACATTACGGTTGAACCACTGATGTCACATGGACTATTTTAACGATGTCCTTACTACCTGATCTGTCATTCCCTTGCCAGAATAAAGCAGATTTTCAATGTCTAAGCCCATTGATCTGGACACTGTATTTCTTATCTTTGTGTGCACAGAACAAGACTATGAAACCCCCTGCTTCTTGAGGGATGGTGAGTTAGAGAATAAAGTCATTACAGTCATGACCACACAGCACATTCATTTACTGATTATCTTTCTGTCCTTTGTTTCTCAACAGTGAACGGCTTTTAAAAAGTCTCAGGAAAGCTTCCTGAAAAGAGTAGGATGTCACATAAGGTGATGATACAGAAGCAGCTCTTGGATGCAGCAATGTTTCATCAATCGTTGAGGTGCACCTGACCGTAGACCCTCTGCTTGGCAATAACGCAGGCCTTTTCTCATTATAAACACATTAGCACACTGCAGTCTGAGACAGGGAGAAAACTGATGACAATGTTTTAATGAGTTTGCTCAATTACAGACATGTTATTCCTCATCTTACACTCAAGGATAAACGGGACAGCAGAGAAGGAAAGGGAAATGTGTGAGTGGAGGTGTCCTATAATCATTGCATCTGTTGACTCAGAAAGAGAGTGATTTTATAAAAGCAATTTCAAGGCCCTGTAGTCCAGTGTTCCCTTGCGTGTTACTGTTTGACAAGGAAATATCCAGGAAAAGGGTAGTTCACAATTTGATATCCTTATTTGACTTACTTCAGTGACTCAGAAGAACAGTAGGGGTGTGGGTGAATCTCACAAAAAAATATATATATATATTTTAGGGTAGTATATAGGGATATATGTGACCCTAGACCACAAAACCAGTCTTAAGTCGCTTGGGTATATTTTTAGCAAAAGCCAAAAAACATTATATGGGTCAAAATTATCGATTTTTCTTTTATGCCAAAAATCATTAGGATATTAAGTAAAGATCATGTTCTATGAAGATATTTTGTAAATTTCCTACCGTAAATTTTTTTTGCACCCTCAGATTCCAGATTTTCAATAGTTGTAACTCGGTCAAATATTTTCCTATCCTAACAAACCCATGTATGCAACAGCAGGGTCAAAGGTGAGGGTCTCATATACCCAGAGTGCTTCTGCTCTCGTGCTGTAATTTGCAGACGCTCTCATTACTCACACGCCATAAAGTGGGTTACCGTGCCAACCTGTCTAATCCCAGCAACTCCGGCAGCTCTTGAGCATGTATGATCATGGCTTCCCCATCACAAAGGCATCATGGGAAATACCAAAAATATAATGTTCGGAATGGCATATTAGCATACTACCCTTACCAATTCAGCAGTATGTATAATGTACACAGTATGTATATTTTTTTAACATCAACAACAATTTTTTAATATTGTTGTTTTGACTAATTTAACGGCAACAGATTTAAATATATATACACAAATTTTGATTATAGAAGCAAAATAATCAAAGATGGCAAATGCAGGTCACTTGCTGAATTAAAAATGTGTCAACAATGTATGTTGAAAATTTTAACTAAGAATTGGTTTGGAAAGATTTCTCACTCAAAAATAGTTACATTTCACAAAGAGTAACAAAAAATAATTGAATTAGATGTGAAATCTTGTAAACTTACAAAAATATATACAGTGGGTACGGAAAGTATTCAGACCCCCTTAAATTTTTCACTCTTTGTTATATTGCAGCCATTTGCTAAAATCATTTAAGGGGGTCTGAATACTTTCCGTACCCACTGTATATGACTTTCTTTATATGAGATGATCATGCTGTTCTTTTTATAAAATAAAATTGAATGGGGACGGATGACATCAGACTCAAAAATCACCATAAAGTAAAGTATTTCACACATGCACACACACAACAGATTTTAGAGAAACAGAGAAATAGACACATTTAAGTCATTATTTACTGAAAAACATCTTAATTCTCCACATATGTACAAAACAAAAATGTGTAGACAGCAGGTTACACTAGGTTTGACGTCAAAAATGGAAAGGCCAAATATATGGTTTCTTACACAAATGATAATTTATGTGTATATATACATATATATATATATATATATATATATATGTACAGGTGCATATCAGCAGTCTTCCCCATGATTGTGTATCCTAGTGAACCAAACTGAGAGACCATTTTGAAGGCTCAGGAAACCTTTGCGGGTGTTTTGAGTTGATTAGCTGATTGTCATGTCACCATATTCTAATTTGTTGAATTGGTGGGTTTTTGTTAAATGTGAGCCAAAATCATCACAATTAAAAGAACCAAAGACTTAAACACAAACAAAGACTTAAACAGTCTGTGTGCATTGAATTTATTTAATACACGAGTTTCACAATTTGAGTTGAATTACTGAAATAAATGAACTTTTCCACGACATTCAAATTTATTGAGATGCACCTGTATATATATATATATATATATACACACAAATAAATGCTGTTTAAGCATTCTATCAAAATTTCTAGAAAAATTATTAAGATAATAGATAGAAAAATTATTACGATAATACAATTAATTATTTGATAATAGATTGATAATAATAGGACTTTTTTTTTTGAGCAGCAAATTATGATTTCTCCTGTATTGGACAACATTCCAAGGAATTCTGAAGGATCATGTGATACTGAATACTGGAGTAATGACTCAAAATTCAGTGTTGTCTTCACAGGAATAATTACATTTAATGTGAATTATAATATTTCACAATATTACTGTTTTTACTTTGATCAAATAAATGCAACTTTGTTGAGCATAAGAGATTTATTTTAAAACAATAAAAATTATACAGATCCCAAACTTTTAAATGGTAGTGTGGATAAAAGCAAAGTATGTATTTTTATAAATTAAATAATATATTTATGAATGATCATTCATATAATCACTCATTTTTATTCACATGTGGTGTTTATTTAGGATGCTTTTATGTAATTTTTGAGTCTGAAGATTATCATTCACTTTCATTTTGGGCTTTATGTAAGGAGAAAAACCATGCAAGATTGCTCATCAGTGAGGTTGAGTAAGAAAGCAATGACCGAATTTTCATTTTTGGATGCACTGTTCCTTTAAATTTCTTCTACACTGTACAACATACACACAGAACTTCCCCCGCAAATTAAAGACTGCATGCGAGACCGGTCAAATGTGCCCAGATCTGTCTTTATAATTAAATTTTCATGGATCTGTGTCCAGAAAATTCCCCATGTTCACTCTCAATGCATTGCTGCCTTGTTGTTTAGACTGTATATTATACTGCTGGCCAAAAGCTATGTTGAATGATTCCAACAGGGTCCTGTTTTGAAAACGAATCATATACTGTACAGTCATAATAGCTTAGGTTTACTGTTAAATTAATATCAGAGAGCAAACACAGGCAGCTTTTGATGTTCCTTCTTTTTCTTTTGATTTTTCAGCATGAAATTCAAATCATGTTGATCAATGAATCTATATTTTTCAGCCAGAACAGCAAACAAAACAACATGAGGTAGACAGCGCCTGCTGTTTTGTTAACGTCTCTGGATTGTATCGATGGATGACTCCATCGACTTGCTTTAAGTCAATGTCTGGTGGTTTTAAAGACAGTGGAATAAAGACTTGCCTTTGGTCCGCTGCTGAATGATGCAGGTCTGGGCCAATTTCACCAGACATGGGTGTGATTTGAGCTGGTTATAATAAGCTTGACCACCTGCTGATCGACAACAATGTCAGTGACTCTCTGATACACACAGTCACAGTCATGGCGCTGCCTGCATCCAACCACAGCATAGCGAGAGAGACTGAGACAAAAAAAAAAAAGCTAATTAACCTTATTTCTTGGAAAAATGCCCTGTGGAAATGGGAGAGAGAGGTGGTGCAGGCCTCCAGGGAATGGGAGGGGAGGGTGAATATGTGTTGTGCATGTGTCTGAGAGAAAGAGCAGAGAGAAAGGCCGCATGTAGGGGGCTGAACTTCGAGCGGGGGGAACCGGTTTGAATTTCACACATCATTAACAAATACATAATTTAACTACAGATGTGGAGAACTGAAGCTGTAGGACACCACAGAGAACACAAGAAAAGAGACAGGCTGTGTGTGTGTTTATAGTACCTCATTTACATTTAGTGCACCCTATTGCCTGGATACTAAAAAGAAGTACATTTGGATAGTAAAATATAAAGCTAGAAGTCTCACCAAGGCTGCATTTATTTGATCAAAAACACAATAAAAAGAGTCATATTATGAAATATTTTCTATGTTCATATATTTTAAAATGTAATTTATTCCCATGATGGCAAATCTGAATTTTCAGCATCATTACTCCAGTCTTCAGTGTCACATGAACCTATAGAAATCATTCTAATATGCTGATTTGCTGCTCAAAAAACATTTCTTATTATTATTAATGTAGAGAAACAGTTATATTTAGCATTTACTGCTTAGTATTTTTTGTGGAACCCATAATTTTTCAGGATTTTTGATGAATAGAAAGTTCAAACTAACTGCATTTGTTTGAAATAGAAATCTTTTTGTAACATTATATGATCTTTTTGATCAATATAATCTGTCCTTGCTTAATAAAATTATTAATTTGTTTCAGAAATTGTAAACGGTCGTGTACCTAGATGCAAGCCTATTCTAAAAGGTAGGAAGCAATCATATTTTGCTTTTTAGGAGATCTCATTTTGGCCAAGCTGCATTTATTTTGGCCAAGCTGTAAATTGCATTATATCACTTGCAGTGAACTCTGCATAGTTAGTCAAAGTGGTGGAGAAAGCAGGAGAAATGTTGACTATATTTATGCTTTATGCTTATACATTCTATACTGATAAGTACTGATAAAAAGTTAAATCTAAATAAATTCTAGGAAAAGATGATTATTTTACCCAATATTTGTGTGTGCTGTATATTTTAGGCACATTCAAATATTGTGCTGTTAGCTTAGCAACATGCTAATGTAATACAACGTAAGTCGAGTCTCACGTTTATGTGTTATAATTGCTGCCTATGTAGGGTGTTCCAAATCAGTCATTTAAGAAGTTCAATTTCAGTTAGAAGGCAGCTGCCTATGTAGGCAGTAGACAGCAATTTAGCCAACTAGGTTTTAAAACAGAGCCATTGTGTTTGCTTGAATGTGAATGTTGATCCTACTGTTAAGAGCCTAATTGATACTTTTCTTGAAATGAAGCCTAAGTCATTCTTTAGTTGATGAGTTTAAATTTCTCCTCATGTTTCATTGACTACATCCCTCAATAAAAACCTCAATCTGAGTTTGACAGCAGTTGAATGTTTAATGCGACCGGCCCCTCGCTGTTTGTCCTCCTCTTGCAGTCAGCCTGACGCCGGGGAACAACATTAGTGCCTCACTGTTTCCCTCTGAATTATAAATGGGGCCCTTTGGGTTGGAGAAATATTTCTCTTTATGATTAAAGTCTTAAAGTGTAGCCTGGGGCCGTTTGTGTTGGCAACCACTACTGATGCCGTCTGTCTGTCTGTCTGTCTGTCTGTCACTCTCTCTGGCTCTTGAATAATAGCAGCAGGCCCGTGTGGGGTGGTGCCTGTCATTATCCCTGATGTGAGAGCATGGGGGTGTAAATTGTGTTGTAGGGGTTAGAGTGGCAGGGTCACCCCTGCTGGGCCACTCTATGCTGCCTCCTCCCTACTGATGAACTGCACAGATATTTTAAACAAGGACATTACAAGGCAGCAGCAGAGAGGTCTATGAGCCGTTTGTGGAAAAAATAACACGTGGTACAATGTAGAAACAAAGATTTGATAACACATAGAAAAGGAAATGGGATTAGATGCCCTCAAGGCAGAAGTTATAAAGATTATAGTTTTTTTTTTTACCATTTAATTTCCTCACTGAGGCATGGCAAATATATACTGTTCACCACCAATTTCAGCACACAACAACTTCATTAAATATATGATAGTGTGGGGAGATTGCATTGAGGATTTAGTGGATTTTGTTTAGGTTTTCAGCTTGTATATTTTCAGCTGTGGTACTTTAAAGCAGAAGAGGTTACAGACTGAATGAACTGTTTTCAGTGTGCTTCTAACTGTTAAACTGTCAGCATGGTAAAACCAAATACATAAATAGTGCCTCTAAATTCACCTTCTTAAAAGCACAGTGTTTCCCAACATTGTTTTGTCATATCTGCCTCCTAAGGTTCAAAAATATCCTTCAACAGCAACTGTGATCCTGTACTGGTATTATACATTTACATTTATGCATGTGGTGGACACTTTTATCCAAAGTGATTTCATCGGTTTGTGCATTACCTGGGAATCGAACCCATGACATTGGTGTTGCTAGTGCCATGCTCTAATGTGTTATACTAGATTTAATTGACCAATATTATTAAAATGTCAAAATTACAATGACTCACTTTCTAAAATAAAACAGTGTTGTTGGTGAAAAGTCTCACTAAGTAGCTTCCTCTCTCTTAAATCAGACACTTGAGCTTGTTTGTCCTGTTTTGACGGTTCTGAGGGCAATTGTTTTGGAGATTGTTTGTTGTGAAGAGAGAAATGTCAGAGATTATAAGAGATTAATTTAATTTATTGAGAGCCCTGAATCTTTATTAAGTCATTATTTTAATTTTGTTTTATACATGCTTGAAAATAAATATTCCAAAAGTGTTTTCACAGTGATGCCATAGAGGAAGCATTTTTAGGTTCAATAAAGAACCATTCAGTAATCATTTTTTCTTAGTATATATAAAAAAGTTTAATAATCTAAAGAACCGTTTTCCACTATAAACGCCTTTTGTTCAGTGGAAAGGTTCCATGGATGTTCTTCATGGAACCAATAAAGAACCTTTCTTAGGTTTATCCAAGTACCCCCTTAAAGGGTTAGTTCACCCAAAAATGAAAATTCTGTCATTAATTACTCACCCCCGTGTCATTCCGAACCTGTAAGACCTTCATTCATCTTTGGAACACAAATTAATATATTTTTGATGAGTTCTCAGACCCTGCATTGACAGCAATACAACTGAAATGTTGTATTGCTGTCAATGCAGGGTCTGAGACGAAAGCTCTCGGATTTCATAACAAATAAGATGAACAAAGGTCTTAAGGGTTTGGAACGACATGAGGGTGAGTAAGGGATTTACAACACGCAATTCATCCTTTTCTCCCGAAACACGTTAAAGTAAGTCTCCGGTGAACTGGGAGAAGAATAGAGTAATCGATATTGTTACCTACACTATGTGTATATGATATCAATAAAACATGTCGTCAGATTATATTTCTAATGATCATTATTGCGGTTTCCATAGACATCGGCGTGTATTTTATAAACTATAAATGTATGGTTTTGCTAGTATTTATGTGTATTTAAATGTCTGGAACCTAAAATAAGCATTATATGGTTGAAAACACTGAATATTTGTGATAATATGACAAGCGCTCAGCGCGTCCGATCTGGCTCCGCGCCAGCCAAAGCGTAGAAGCAGATTTGAATTCAGCAGTTGATCACGTGACGCAGTGAACGTTCTAATCACACCGGTGTGATCGTACGCTTCAGGGACCAGCCAAGACTGATCACACCGGTGTGATCGTACGCGTCAAAGGGTTAATAACAGAATTTTCATTTTCAGGTGAACTATCCCTTTAAGTACATGCACTCCTGGTCAAGCATCACAACTACAGCCTTCAAAGCGGTGCTTCTCCATTAAATCCACAACAATATTTTTCAAAACTATTAGTGTGCGACTTCAAAGTGTCTGCTGTGAACAATGCACATGTTATTTGATGTACCCTCAACACTGAGGTAATCTTGTATTAAAATGCGGTGAGGTAAGAATGAGGTAAGACTGTGGTGAGGTTAGACTATATTAGACTAAAATCAGATTGGCTTAGAATGAGGTAACCTTAAATCTTGATGCTGCAATCTCCTCCTTTTAGTGCACTAGTGCCTACATAAGCAGTAATGTAACTGAGCCCGGGCCAGCTGCCTGCGCAATACCGTGAGGCCATTACTGTCTATCCAGGCTAAGTTCTGCTGGCTTCGAGCCCTGCAGTGCAGATTGGAGTACCGCAAAGCTTTTTCTCTGCCAGGCAATATTTTATCTTTCTCTCTCCCTATGAGTTTTAGAGCTCAGCTACTTTCCGAGCTTGCAGCGATTGATGATCTTGTCAGTGTTTCAGGGTGTTTTCTCATTCATTAGTGTGCTGTGTAGCTTGGGTGGTGGAATGGACTGATGTGTAAGCATGTAGGGGGAGCGTTCTGGTCAATTACACCCATGCAACACAAATGAAGACAAAAACCGAATCTCTTTCTCTGTCTCAGCATGGTCGCATCCATCCTCCAGCTATTAGTGCTGTCAACCCGAAAGCATCTGTGTTATGCTAATGAAACTAAATTTAATTTATTTCACTGAGTTTTATTCTACAAGAGAAGACGTCTATCACGTGTGTTTCAGCACAGGAAAGGCGTGAAATGCCGGGATTCCCTGTGCAAATGAAATGCGGGAGAATTGCGTGAATGTTCCCCAAGTGTGAGCGAACACGACTCCCATGGATATAATTTGATTGGACGTAATATACAAGAAGCTATTAAAAAACTAATATCCAGGTCAGCTATGCATGATTCAACAGCGTTTTTATTGCATTCCTGAAATATTAACTCCATACCTAAAAGGTCTTTATGAGCCCTCATGGCATAATTTGATATTTCTCTTTAGCTTAAGAAAAGGGATGCCAATATTGTGTGTTTCTGAAACACCCCTCTATCACCTATCTGTCAGGGCTTTATTAGGTTTGGGACCCAACAAACCACTACTGGGACTACAAAGTTACTCCTGCGAAATCCAATTACTACGGCCATGGCACTTTAGTAAATTAGACAAATTGGGAAAAAGAAGAGGTCCTTTGGTAGGTCACGTTGTCGGGTCATAGGGCAGATAGCATTGGTTGTTTCAGAAAAGAGTGCACTCGATAATCAAAATCAAACCATGCCTGGAACGTGAATCAACACACATTAGTCTCTGGTGTAAGTGCTCCCAATGGAGCAGTCCAACCACTCTAAACTCCGATGCCTATTTTCTATGTGTGTCTATAGACGAAGCACACAGGGGTTATAGTGCTGTGTTATTAAACTCTGTCTATCAGCCTCCACAGCCTGCGGGAGAGAAACACAGAGTGAGAGTAACCCTGGACCTCAATTACGCCTCTGAGGATGTCTGCAGTGGGGAAATACCACCATCATCTACTGCATCACGTGAGCAAGGCAGTATGGGTATGCGGTAAGGGGGCGGGGTGAACGACATACATTCATTCAGTCTAGACTACAGCAACCTAGACTGTAACACTTAAATTTGTGCATCATTTTGGCATTTTAAAACCATAGGCGAATATATTTTGAACGAATGCTGTTTTAAAGAAAGACAGAAATAAAGATGATAGCAAGGGTTGTGCAGTGATAAAAGGAGGAATACTTGAACCCAGCAGTGTAAAAATCCCAACAGCCATTACATGCACTTATTTTACACTTACATTTTTGTATATTATGTATATATGTCATAAGTATATGCACATTCTTTTCTGAAAATACTGCAGATGTTCGCTCGTGCGTTTTTGTAATTGTGGTTAGTAACTTGACCAGCTAACTTCTCATTTATGTTCTTTATAGAAAAGCACAAGAACAATTTGCAAAAAGTATGCAATGATGAAGAGTTCA
Source organism: Sinocyclocheilus rhinocerous (assembly GCF_001515625.1). Classification (NCBI taxonomy): domain Eukaryota; kingdom Metazoa; phylum Chordata; class Actinopteri; order Cypriniformes; family Cyprinidae; genus Sinocyclocheilus; species Sinocyclocheilus rhinocerous. Next base: position 174,052 of record NW_015638958.1, on the reverse strand, counting down.
AAATATGCTTGACTTTTCTGTCTGAATCTAAAATCTTACAGAATCACATTTAAATGAATAGGTGTTTAAATGGCACTCACATAATTGGAATGCGATCAAATTCTAATTAATATTCATGTGCATATGAATGCAATCATTATAGTGGAAGCATCCTTTCATTTACTCAGAATAATGCTTGATCTATATGAGTTTTTCAATGGCAAGAAACTTTAGCCCCTCCCACTCTTGAATATTTAGTTATATCCTGTCTTGTACCCATAGTCATGCACGTCTAATGCGACAACTGTGAGTTTGCGTAATTGGAACAGATATTAAATTCATCAAATAGCTCTTTCCTCAAACCAGTGTTGGGGAAAGTTACTTTTAAAAGTAATGCATTACAATATTGCGTTACTCCATAAAAAAGTAACTAATTACGTTACTTAGTTACTTTTTATGGAAAGTAATGTGTTACGTTACTTTTGCGTTACTTTTTAAATCTGGACAGGGCTTGCTTGTTTGTTTTTAAAATAAAAAAGTTATATTTTTGGCAAATATAAAAGCCTTTTCACACCAAAAGTGAAATGAATAAGCCTCAGGCTGAAGGGAAAGTAAATTTACATCCGTACAGTAGAATGCAGAAGAAGACATTTCAACACACTTCAGCAATAAAAAAAGACACAAATGTTTGTCTAGAGTAATTTTTGCTTATTAGTATGGTTAAACTGGATCATCGAAGGTCAGAAGCAAAGACATTGGTTAATAGAATGGGATTAAATACATAAAGGATATTTGTGTTGTTTAACATTTAATTATTGCAGGTTTGCGTCATATTCTGAGTTGCATTATTTTTATTAATTTTGAGGAATACTGACTCTGTGTATTACGTAACTTGCGTTACTTGTAATATATTACCCCCAACACTGCCTCAAACAAGCAGCAACACATCTGAGAACAACACTGAAAACACTGAAGCCACATGTCACTATACTGCAAAGAGAACAGATCTTTATGGTAATGTCTGCAATGCATGCTTTGAGACAGCATTTTAAAACCTAATTCATACATATTGTGTGAGACAAATGGCAAATTGCTTATGATTAACCTAAACTGCTTATGATTGCAGGTACTAATCTGAATGCAAGCAGAATGCAGTCAGCCACACTATATGTGCATCATAAATATGCTTAGCTGAGAGACATCGAGGGCCAAATTTGCCAGTGAAAGATGCTCTGCGGCTTATGGTGTGTGTGTGTGTGTGTGTTTGTGTGTGTGAGCAAATGCTTCACTGCTACTGTGTGATTTACAGAGAAGCCGGGGTGGGCATAAGACAGGTCATAAACCAAGGAGGCATTTGAGTCCAACGGCTACAGATTGATTCTGCTCATTAGATCTGTTTTGCAAAACCTCCCACAGCCATTAATTACCGCCCAGAAAGATGCCCACCGCTGCCACACCCAGAGCTTGCTTTTCCACTGATCTACACTCCATACATGCCAGGAGATTGTTCACCTGAAACCTGCGCTGAAGTGTATTTGCATAAAATGCGCCAGGCTTTATCATGGGTATCTGCACCTGCATTTTTAAACGTGGTTGGAAAATGGAGTCATTGCATGTACAAACACCTTTATGGAAACTTCTGAGTGTGCGTAACTTCCAGTGCGCTGTGAAAGCCGCCTTCTTTAAGTGTCGGTTAGCTGAACTCCCTCTGTTGCTGCTTTCATTGATTTTACAGTGTTACTGTAGATTATATTATATATTATAAAGCTCTTCTCAGACACACCCTCACTTTTCAGACCATAACCTCCCTGTATCATTGCTAATATAGTACAGGTTTGCATTATTAGTTGAGAACCTAACAATAATTGATGATGACCTTCTTCAAAAACTGAGAACTGACAGAAGCTAAACAGTGCCAAGATTAGAATTATGAATACAGTATTATATTTACTTACTTAAAAGCAACATCAAATGTAAACCTGGTTATACATTGTTAAAAACAAATCCTCTACTTCAACTTTAAACCTTCAGTACAGTGACTGTCTTAAATATAATCAAATTAAATTTAAAGTATTGAAATTAAAGTATAATCAAACTTGATGTACAAGTAATTTCAACAAATTATATTAAATTGATTTTAAAAACTGGGTTGAATCTTGTACAACTGAAAAAAATGAAATTGTTTGAAATTGGTTATTTTATTTTATTATTGGTTATTATTTTGATGAGTTAAAGTAATGGAAAAACATGTTAACATGACTTATTGATCATATTTTCTAGTGTATGGAATTTTTAGTCATATTATTTATGATTTAGGATTATTTATCTTATATTAAATGTTTTTTTAAATGATTATTTTAATGCTGACATTGTTGAACTGTAGTGTTGAATTTCCTTTTAATAATCACTCAAAAAAAAATGTCTGCAGTTCTGTTATGCCAGTCATATCTGACTCGTACAAACGTCATACCTCAATGGCCACTGCCCCATAGTAACACCTAAAACCTGAGCTCAGGCTAATGCAAGATCTATATATAGTCCTAAGCCTATAAAAACATGACAATCATCTTTTATCAAGGTGTCTTGCAAAAGCATGTGATCTGCACAATGCACCTCACATAATGCCAGTGACCCAATGCACACTGCATGAATGTGAGACTTCAGATCACCAAGTCTGAGAATCATCAATGCACCAACAAGCACTAACGCCCAATGCACATTCACAAACAGGAGGGATCCTGAAGAGCAGCCCCCACCCCCACCGTCATTAATATAAGTGAGAATCGAATTCAATTCGATTTTCCAAATACCTTCGGTTGCATAGTTGTGGTCCCGAAGGAAGCTGTTGTTAATTTTGCGGCTGTCACTCTCCTCCTCCATTTATGATTCCGTTATATGGGATTGTTGAAGTAGACACGCAGGAATCCATCGTGGACCCTGAACATCAGCAGGCGGTTTGCGGATCCATCGCGGTGTCTGTCGCCTCTCTCATGAACGTGACGGATGATCTGATGCCCGGGGTGATACAGCTGGAGCTCGACTGGCAAGAAAAATCCTTCAGCAATTCATACTTGAGAAGCACTTTTTAAACAGGTGCACTAGCGAATCCGTTTAGAAGATCTCCTGTCTTGAAAGGCTGAATGGAGAACGAATGCGAAGAGGTGTAAGGAACCCTAGTACCCTGGTAAACGAAGTGCGCTGAACGTGGTAAACTAGGGCAGGATTTCCACCTTCTGAGCCGAGGAGGCGCGGTTATGCGTCAAGCGCTCTCTCTCTCTCTCTCTCTCTCTCTCTCTCTCTCTCTCTGCTGAGGACACACGGTCCGTTATGTACTTTCATAGGGTACTTTCTAGTAGTTCTGCCCATTCCCTCACACAGGCGCTGTCCAGTGCTGAAATCACAGCGCGTGCCAATACAATCGACAGCGAACAAATTTACGCAAATGTCATGTTAAATGTGGTTGCATTTTTTTACAGCCACTGAAACGGAAATGCACCATGAATTAAGTTTCCCTTGTGTGTTTTATTCAGTTAATTCAGCTCGAACCTAGAAGTAGTTGATTGAAGAGCGAGGAAAAATCAATATTAATATATATTATTTTGCACAAAATATATACGTTTTAACAGGTTTTACAAACAACATTTCATTAACAACTGCAAGATGTCTTGACTGACGCGCGTGAACAGACGGCGCATGCGCATAAGTACATTGCGCATTGGCAGTACATTGACAAACGTAAGTCGTGTCAATATTTATAATATCACAAAAAGTTTTTTTTAACAACTTAAATATATAAATTACGCATAGTTTTGTTTAAAACGTCTATAGGACAAATTACTGTTAGCTGACACTAGGCTGCTATCTGCGAAAACGACTTACGTTGCGCGAGATGAACTGGAGCCGTTTCTGTCTCTTTAAAATGACTACAAAAATTTCTTAAACAACAGAAATGTCCTCAAACGTCGAATCGACCACTTGAGAGTCTTGGAATCTTGAAATTCGGTGATGTGGCAAGCTATACTCCATCTAAAACTGTTTTAAAGTGTTTCGCTGATTCTTTTACAGGTATTATGCATGCACAAGTTTAATGCCTCATTTAATCGAGAAACTACATGGAATAATTTTGTAGTTTAATAAATTATTTGTCACACAGCAGGAAAAATTCAAATGAGCCAGTGATGGGGAAAAGATGTTAAAAAAAGAACAGAATGTAAAAGTAACGGTGAGCAGTTACAGAATCTAAAACAGGCCTATACACTGCATTTAAAGTTAAAATTTTGATGTTAAAGAAAATAGAAATCCATAGATATTGACAGAATAGGCTATACATTTACTATGCATTTTACTATTATTCTCGCTCTCTCCCTTGCTTTCAACAGTTACTTTTAACATTATTCTTCAGTCACTGATATTTCCTTGAGGAAATGCAAATCTAGTTCGTTTTGAAATGTGAAAACAAGCCTCTTGATTTGGATAAGTGATACGTGCGCAGAGGATCTGTCACACTGGATTCTAGTCAGATCCCTTTAGGGTCTCATACTCCTTAAGTGTGCAGACCAGACGATGATTAATTCGATTAGAGTCTAGCCGCTGGCTCGTTCGTTTTGGATAGATTTGATTTACATGCTGATTTTAATATGAAACTCTGCAGGGACTTTCCCCTGCTACTCTCATTCTGTCTTTGAGCATATTTTCCACTGTAATCTACCTGATGCTAGCCTAAAACAGATCTGCTTTGAAATTCAAAACATAGGCATAATAAATGTGCCAAGGATCCTAAATGCATCAGGCATTTAATTCCTAAAGCCAATTTGCAGATAAAATCGGTCTATTGGTCCTTTCAGACAATTTCATAAATATAGTCCATCATCACATGCCATTTTCCACTTAATGACCCATTAGTTTCCATTAGAATGCATGTGTGCAGCATGTCTGGACGAGCTGTAATCAGGCATATTGCATTGCACCTGTTTTCATGTGATTTTCAAACCTTTCCACCTCACTGAACATATCTGAAGCATCTAAGCCCAAAACCCACATGCCGTTCCTCTCCCCTGACAACAATCCTTATCATTATTCCAACAGGGCGACGAAAATCAATGATTTTCTGTCAGGGGAGAGGGAGGACCAGGACGATGACAAATTCCAGTTGGCATCTTTTAAAGATCAACAGGGAGAGCAGCTATCTGTCAGTCAGAGGGATCGAGGGGGTGAGAGATATGAAGGGAAAGGAAAGACAGAGATGCAGAGATGCATTAATAAAAAAAGAGGGAGACAGTCGAGTGGGACACACTGTTTTACAGTATAATTAGAGTGAGAGCTGCACATTGCCAACAGCATCAGCAGTCTGCTTTAAGATCAGTGGTGGTGCTTTAATTAAAGTCTTGCCGTTCTGACTTTCCATTCCTCTGTATAGCACTGACTTAAAGAAACAGTGCTGCTAAAAATGATTGTGTTATTATTTTATTATTTACTCACCCTCTTTGTTGCAAACCTGTATGCTGTTTTTTATGTGGCGAATTTTTTTACTTTTTCATAAAGCGGTTTACTATACAAACAAAGGCATAGTGACCATGTCTGTCAAGCTCTAAAAGGACAAAATACAAAAATGTAGTGCATATCAGTGTTGTTTTAGTATCAAAATACTGTTATAGTTTTTATTTACATTTTGAATCAGTTTTTATTTAAAAATTTCTGTTTTAATTGAAAAATCTCAAATGTAGTTGCATTTGTAGTTATGTTGTTTTTGTACAGTTTGTTATATATATATATATATAAAGAGAGTTTGTATTAATTTTTATTCAGTTTAGTTATTTTAGTACATCAACTAAAATGAAAAACAAGCTAAAAAAGGTGTTTATATTTTATTGGATATTTCAGTTAATTTTTTTTATTTTATTTCAAGTAATGACTTTTTAATGGTTTAAATTTTACTTTTAGTTAACTATATGAACCTATAATGTGACATGTACTATATTTCAAGTAATATGAAAACATATGATAGATTTATGAAAGGAACATTAAAATTTAGGTTGTTATTCACATATTGTCATAATTATAAACATACTGATATTGATATTTGAAGTCAATAATGACTTTTCATTTTTTCATCACACAAAACTACTTTTCAAAAGACTTGCAATATAACATTTGAAATGTGATTGCACATTTGTATGGACAACTTTTCAATAAAATAATTTTACTGTATGTTTATCCCTTTTGGATCCTGACAGATGTGGCCACTGTTATTGTATGGAAAAGTGTAAAAAATACTTTCAAAAGTATATAAAAGCATATCCACTTTATTTTGCAACATGGAAGTGAGCTGTTTTTAGTTAATGTGATACACTTCCAATTCATAAGTTGCTATGGTAGAACTAGAACTGTTTGTTCTACGTATCAGTATGTTTGTAATTATGACAATGCATTAAAATAATTTAATATGAAAAAATTATTTTGCAATATCATGCGGCTGTCGGAGGAGGAAGGAACGAAGGAGCGAGGCAACGAGGAGTAATACAAATCAAAAAGGTTTAATGAGGGTAACGCTCGGAATACAGGGAACATGGGAGACATTAAGCAGACAGGAAGCGCTTACGAGGTGCTGGCACTGGAGAGAGCTCTGGAGGAGCGGGCACAGCAAGGCGCTTTCGAGGAGCGGGTACTGGAGCGAGCTCTGGGGCTGGAGCCGACACTGGAGCGAGCTCTGGGGCTGGAGCCGACACTGGAGCGAGCTCTGGGGCTGGAGCCGACACTGGAGCGAGCTCTGGGCGGGAGTGAGCCACGACCGACGGGCTTGACTTTGGAGTGGCCAGCGGACTTGCCACAGAAATGGCCGGCGGGCTTGCCACAGGGACTTCGGAACGGCCACGGCCGGCAGGCTTGACAGAGGAACGGCCTGCGGAGGGGTCCCGGATCGGGGGCTCTCCAGACACCGGATGACTGCCTCCTTCCAGTCGAGGTTGGTGGTGTATGGGAGCTCCGCGGGGTGATGGTAAGTAATCCCGATCCGGAACAGCATCATGAGGGTTTCCCCCTCGAGGGAGCTGGCGAGGGCGAGCGGCACGAACGCCCTCGCGTAGACGATCGGGTCGGGGTTCGCCTGAGCTACAGAGATTAACCTCGCTCGTTCCTCCATCTGAGCGGGGAGAAACTAATGGGAAAACAAAACACTTTAACGGGGTTTTTTAACGGGGAACACCTGGACTCAAATAATAACCAATAAGGACAGGACACAGGAAGAACCAAATAAGGGCAAACAGGAACATACACGTGACAACGGCATAACATTTAGTTTTTGTACGGGTAAAATAACTGGATGCGGAAGACATCGGAAGCCTTGCACATTCAAGTTACAAATGGCAATTATGTCAGTTTTGGTCTTTGCTTCCTGAATCGCATGTCACAGTTAAAACAGTAGTATCAGATATGATAAGATCAATAAATGTTCTCTCAGAAATGAACTTTCTGTGCCTGTGGAAAACCTTTGGTCTCGCAGAGATGTATGAACAGCTATTTAAAGCAATCAAGGCCTGGGGCTTTCTCCTGCAGCTTAGCCCATGCAATGGTGTGCATCAAGGCTACAACACAAAACATGAAGATAATTACAATGCTGTGATATCTTTATGGCCAATTGCTCGCACTGATGTGCAGTAATTGTGTTGGCCTGAGGATGCGGGTCCTTGAATGCCTGCAGCGCTACAGACCAATCACTGAATTCGTAACAGAGAACAGTCATAGTAATTTCACAATGGTTAATCAATACATCGCTATTGATCCTTAATCCTCAATCGTGCATCCTGCAGAAATGATTCAAGATTATTTGTGGGCTCTGATTAGTTTATCAAAATCAATGAGTAGGACTAAATCAAAGGCTTTTTCAGAAAAAAAAAAAAAAAACGAAGTCAAGTCACATTTATTTTTATACCACTTTATACAATACAGATGGTTTTGAAGAGACTTCACCATATTAAACAGGAAAGTAA
>NW_015638958.1:152641-165597 GCF_001515625.1 Sinocyclocheilus rhinocerous | reverse complement strand
ACTGGAGCGAGCTCTGGGGCTGGAGCCGACACTGGAGCGAGCTCTGGGGCTGGAGCCGACACTGGAGCGAGCTCTGGGGCTGGAGCCGACACTGGAGCGAGCTCTGGGCGGGAGTGAGCCACGACCGACGGGCTTGACTTTGGAGTGGCCAGCGGACTTGCCACAGAAATGGCCGGCGGGCTTGCCACAGGGACTTCGGAACGGCCACGGCCGGCAGGCTTGACAGAGGAACGGCCTGCGGAGGGGTCCCGGATCGGGGGCTCTCCAGACACCGGATGACTGCCTCCTTCCAACCGAGGTTGGTAGGGTGTCTGGGAGCTCTGCGGGACGATGGTAAGTAATCCCGATCCGGAACAGCATCATGAGGGTTTCCCCCTCGAGGGAGCTGGCGAGGGCGAGCGGCACGAACGCCCTCGCGTAGACGATCGGGTCGGGGTTCGCCTGAGCTACAGAGATTAACCTCGCTCGTTCCTCCATCGGAGCGGGGAGAAACTAATGGGAAAACAAAACACTTTAACGGGGTTTTTTAACGGGGAACACCTGGACTCAAATAATAACCAATAAGGACAGGACACAGGAAGAACCAAATAAGGGCAAACAGGAACATACACATGACAACGGCATAACATTTAGTTTTTGTACGGGTAAAATAACTGAATGCGGAAGACATCGGAAGCCTTGCACATTCAAGTTACAAATGGCAATTATGTCAGTTTTGGTCTTTGCTTCCTGAATCGCATGTCACAGTTAAAACAGTAGTATCAGATATGATAAGATCAATAAATGTTCTCTCAGAAATGAACTTTCTGTGCCTGTGGAAAACCTTTGGTCTCGCAGAGATGTATGAACAGCTATTTAAAGCAATCAAGGCCTGGGGCTTTCTCCTGCAGCTTAGCCCATGCAATGGTGTGCATCAAGGCTACAACACAAAACATGAAGATAATTACAATGCTGTGATATCTTTATGGCCAATTGCTCGCACTGATGTGCAGTAATTGTGTTGGCCTGAGGATGCGGGTCCTTGAATGCCTGCAGCGCTACAGACCAATCACTGAATTCGTAACAGAGAACAGTCTTAGTAATTTCACAATGGTTAATCAATACATCGCTATTGATCCTTAATCCTCAATCGTGCATCCTGCAGAAATGATTCAAGATTATTTGTGGGCTCTGATTAGTTTATCAAAATCAATGAGTAGGACTAAATCAAAGGCTTTTTCAGAAAAAAAAAAAAAAAACGAAGTCAAGTCACATTTATTTTTATACCACTTTATACAATACAGATGGTTTTGAAGAGACTTCACCATATTAAACAGGAAAGTAAGAGCTATAAAGCAGCTCTAAAAACACCATAATATCATTATTCAGCTCAAGTCAGTTCAGTGTTGATTCAGTTCAGTTCAATAATTGTGTAGAGTTCATTATGAAACAAGTTCAATTCAGCTAGAAGCAGCTCTACAGATAACAGTAGTGTCAGAAAGATAGTAAGGACATTGATAAAATAGTCCATGTGAGATCAGTGGTTCAACCTTAATTTTATCAATCTACGAGGATACATTTTGTGTGCAAAGAAAACAAAAATAACAACTTTATTCAAAACGTCTTCGATGCACGTTCACGACAGTACCACGCATGTGTTGTGATACTCTTGTGAACGCGCGTCGAAGACTGACACGGAAGAGAAGAAATTGTTGAATAAAGTTGTTATTTTTGTTTTCTTTGCACAAAAAAAAGTATTCTTGTACATTCATAAAATTATGGTTGAACCACTGATGTCACATGGACTATTTTAACGATGTCCTTACTATCTTTCTGGGCCTTAAACGTGTCAGTTGTGTTGCTGTCTATGCAGGGTCAGAAAGCTCTCGGATTTAATCAGAAATATCTTAATTTATGTTCAGAAGATGAACGAAGGACTGACGGGTTTGGAACGACATGAGGGTGAGTAATTAATGACTGAATTTTTATTTTTGGGTGAACTATCCCTTTAATGGATCCATCTGTTAAAGGTGCTTGTAGGACTATAACCAATACTGACTGAGATCCATATAATAGTAACTGACTCACCAAGACCTTTATATCTAATATGTGCTCCCTGTATTTATGAGCATAATACAGTAAGTATAAACCAGCTGTAACATTTATCAACATAAGCAGAGGTGACAAATATTATAAACAAAGAACATAAGATCATCATGGGAAGTGAATGAAAAGAGAGTGAAAGAGACAGAGCGAGAGAAAAAGAGGGGGGTTGGGAGAGACAACCAGAATGATGCATAGTTCGGTCTGAATGTTTTAAACCCAGCACAGCGGCAAGTGCCTTTGTCAGGCCAGTTTACATGTGAAGTCATTCCAACTAAAAGATTGAGTACCTCACTCCATCATTGCGTGTAATACACTGACACAAAGACTTGCATGCTGGGTAGAGCATTTACAAGACAGGCAGGTCAGTAACTACTCAACAATATTTACGTAAATGCAATTTTTTTTTGATTAAATAGATAAAAGAGAAAGATTGTTCAGTGATTTTTTTTCTCTTTCCATAAGGTGGCGACAAGTGAGTGAATCAGTGACTCATTTACTCAACTGATTCATTCAAACATGGCAGTCCTTGGATGCAGTCTTTCGTGTCATAGGATCCTTCATAAATCATTCCAATAACAGATTTGCTGCTCAAGAAACATATCTTATATATTATCAATGTTAAAAATATGTGTGCTGCTTAATATTTATATTTAATGTCATTTATATATATATAAATTGGAATATACATGGAAGAACAAGAACGAAAGTAAAAGAGAGGAAGGAAGAGAGCAAATACAAACAAGTATGTGTGCTGATCTTAAAAGACATGTGCAAATATTGTGTGTTTGTGCCCCAGTAACCCAAGCACACTCATTTCCAAGGGAATGCATTACTGTAAATCCCAGTATATGAATACAGAAAACATAGCATTTCACAGCCATTCCCAGTTGTTGCGATTGAAAGGAAGAAAAGCATAGCTGTTCAATCCTTTACTATCATACCGGTTGCTAGGAAACTGCTTATGGAACAAAATATTGCTATGCAGCACAACAGCTGTCTGTATAATTGGATCATTAAAAATCCTAAACGTCATAATTTAAACCATAGCTGCTCTAATGCAGTTCAAGCACGCCTAACATGAAGGTTAATCGCCCAAACAAGAATAAGCGCTGAAATGACCTGTTTTAGGTGAAGAACTGATTTACTACAGTATATGTAGAGTAATAGTATTTTAATATGATTTTGCTAATCACATTAAGGATTAGTCTAGACTATTTCCATGCACAGATATTGAATCTGTGTTTTAAAGCTACAGGGAGATACAAGCATCCTTGTGCAGACCTGGAAACTGCTGTCTCTTATATTGTCATCTATAGACTTGTAATTGGTCCACAGTGACCATTGCAAATATGTGCCGCTGGAAAAAAAGAGAAATAAAAAATAATAAAAAATAGCCTTGAGCTGAGATAAGAGATTAAACTAGGCTTATAGGTCAGAACATGTCTGAATGATGTCCAAATTTGCACCATTATAGTAATTATGTATAATCATTTAATTGTGGCCTGTAGTAATTATCTACAATGGCTGCACCATCACCCGGCGTTTCTCTGTCTATACCAACAAAATAAATTTTTCGTCAGACAATTATGGTATAAAAAGCATAGCTCTTCATGTTGGCAGTCAGTCTCCAGGGTTTTCTGTGTGGCATGACTGGAATATCTCTACTCCAATGATGAATATTTTAATAGAGACTGGGAGAGAACAGGGGTTTAGATCTCTCGAGTCTGTCTCAACAAGCCTGCTCTGCCAGAGCCCTAACAAGCCCCACTAGAGTTACCGGCGGGTTTTTACACAGCCCTGCCCGGCCCGGAGCCCCTCTCCTCCCCTCCCTTCCGGACCCCTCCCCTCTTCTTTGCCCCAACACTTAATCTGCAGGACAATCCCATTTGGCCGAGCAGCTGCCAGGACTGATCACAGGCAGGCTGCAGCAGTCTTCCCCCGCGGGGATGCCAGGCTGTCCACGGAGAGACCGACACGGGCCACCCGCTCTGTTTTCCCACTCTTTCTCTATGTATATAAATTATATATATACTATAATATATATATATTACAGTGTAGATTTTAACCTAAATTTAACCATATGTCACGTTGGGGTAGGTTGTCACATGCTTAAATTTTTTTTAATATATATATATAATTTTAATTGATTTTATGTGCGTGTGTGTGATAACAACAACAACAACAATAATAATAATAATAATAATAATAATTCATTTGTAGAGCACATTTGAAGTAATTCAACCAAGCTTTTATAGATTACTGTGAAGGTCACATCAATACAGTGACCCAGTAATCTGCTCAGTGTATGCTGCAGCAGGACAATCCCATTTGGCCGAGCAGCTGCCAGGACTGATCACAGGCAGGCTGCAGCAGTCTTCCCCCGCGGGGATGCCAGGCTGTCCACGGAGAGACCGACACGGGCCACCCGCTCTGTTTTCCCACTCTTTCTCTGCCTGTCTTCTTCAATCACTCTGTCCTCTCTCTCTCGGTCTTCAAATCTCTCACTCACATGTATTCACACCCCCTTCCCCCCTTTCATGCTTCTGTGCCCAGGGGCGCTTTAGGGCTGTAGGCTTACTTACTGTCCCTGCACTCTGGCACAGATCTAGGGTTAGCATCTGATAGCGTGATGACAGAACTATTATAAGCGGAGAACACTGACTGAAGGGAATCACATGAGAAATGGAACTCAGTGGGCTTGTGGTTTGACAAAAAGTCTATATTTATAAAATGCTGAAAAAAATGTTGATCGTACAAGAATCAACTATATAAAGTAGTGTGTGTGTATAATGGTGGCATACTAAAAATATGGTGTGGTTTTTACTGCTAGTAAATTTGACAAATTTAATTAGAGTGAAACAGCAAGTAACATTGTTATAAATATGAAATTCTGAAACAGAAAAATTGAAATTTAGTACAACATACTCCAGTAATATTTGTTTTAATTGCAACATTGTCAGGTTGGGGTAAGTTGTCACATGCTCAAATGCTATACATATAAATTAAATTGTGTGTGTGTGTGTATGTATGTATATATATATATATATAAACCATATGTCACGTTGGGGTAGGTTGTCACATGCTTAAATTTTTTTTAATATATATATATAATTTTAATTGATTTTATGTGCGTGTGTGTGATAACAACAACAACAACAATAATAATAATAATAATAATAATAATTCATTTGTAGAGCACATTTGAAGTAATTCAACCAAGCTTTTATAGATTACTGTGAAGGTCACATCAATACAGTGACCCAGTAATCTGCTCAGTGTATGCTGCATGGTTTTGATCACACACAGACTGTGTGTAATTTATCAGTTGTGAGAGACATTGAGCTGCTTGTGACAGTAGAGCATGAGGAGGATACAGGTGCTCCAGGGAAAGCAGGCTTTGCACGCTACGGCGAGTCTGGCTGATAGGATGGGCCGGTAACATATGGTGATGACCATGTGGTAGTCAGAGACACACTCCTGTCATTTATACAGAGACAGACCTGAGTGGGAGAGAGATTTAAGCCTATTTCAAACCATATTTTGCATTTAAATAAATTCCCATTGTATGATCTTTATTTTCACCATATACACATTTCAATAAACCCATGGTTAGTAAACTTAAGTGTGTAACTCGCCCTGTCGCGAACAGTTGTAATTATAACTCTGTACTATTATTTTTTAAGCAATCTGACTGATTTTGTTCATGGCAGATAATAAAATGGTCATGTGGTTGTTTTAAAATGGTTTATGTGATGTCAAGAAAGACTGCAAGGAAAATAAAAATAAATGCAATTACATAGAAAGATGTAGGGAGAGGCAAAATATGAAAAATTTCATATATGACATTTTTCCATGCTTTAGCAAAATGTAATGACATTTTATTTGCTAATTTGGGATTTTTTTCAGTCAGATAATGCATCCTGGTTGATGATATAATGTCACAGCACCATCTGCTGGTTTGATCTCCACACAACAATACTGTGGAGACACCAGGGTACAGTATTGGCAGTGGATTGTATTACCATTTTACTTTTTATATATATTCATGTTACATGGTATGGTATTTAAATAGTAAGGCGAGGCACTTCAAATAATACTACAGTACTAACCTTGTGCATATAGAAAACAATGGTATTGCCATGGTACCAATTAAAAAACCCATTGTATTACCATCTGCAAAACAAAAAACATAGTACCTTTTCTAGTGGAGCATCTCCCTTCTCTTGTCCTGCAAAATAAAGTAATTCTCCAGACTGAGCAGCAGAGAGTGCTATAACACAAAAATAGACTAGTCCACTCCACAGTCACTTCATTTTAAGAGCACACAGAAATAGAGTTCAAAGAGTACTGCTCTATTTACTCCATCTCCATGACCTGCTGGTGCTCTCTCAAAGTCAAATCACCAGTCTACATGTCAACAAAACACATTTACTGTGCCATATTTGTGCTAAGACACAAACATATAAAAAGCCAGAGGATAATTTTATTGATCAAATCTCTTTCTCAGCTCAAGACACTTAATTGAGTTCTCAATCATTCCTCATAAAAATTTTAATAAGAAATAAAAATAGATACAGATTAGACAGTTCCTGACAGAGTACAGAGCTATCAAATGAATGTGGACATCATAGTTAATAGTTATTTTGATGAAAAAGGTTTGTATTTTGGCAATTCCAAGCACATAAGACACCGTTGAGATCTCTTTCAAAACTAAAGCGGACACATGTGAGAGATATTGTTCTCAGGAGAAAGCCTCTATTTGATTTTCATGGAGTCTGTCCAATTAAGATGTTAGATGTTAAAGAGCCCATACCCTTTACATGGCCACTGACGGTTTTAACCTCATTCACACTTGTGCAAATGTTGTGTTTCACTGTCTAGAAAAACCCAAGCCCAAACAAACTAACAATCTTTCTTTCTTTGAGACACAAACTCTCACATATACATGCACACTGTAGCATGCTGAACTACAGTTCAGTCATTTTATGTCATATAATACAAAATAACAAGACTGTGTCCCCAGTCTACCCATGAGTGCCTGGAGCGTGAGCTTTAGAGAGGAAACAGAGCCGGATCAATGCTCTGCTGTAGGACTGTTTGCAGTCCTGAGGCTCCAACTGTTCCACACTAAACAGCATCAGAGCTACATCAAAAACTGTCTGTACCAGAGATACCCAGAAACGTCAGAGATGACAATGAATCCCTTTTGTTTTGCTAATAAAAGCCAGTTGGCATGTGGAGGAACAGTATGCAAGTCCAACACAGATGGTTCCTTATTAAGGTTTAGTTTTGGTATAGATGGTAGATTCCCATCTATATAAACATTTCCCCTTTTATTTTATGTTTCCTTTCCACAAAAATATGCCAAATAGACTTTCCATCGGCAAATCCATCCATACACCTTTGTTAACTGTTGCTGGTTCTAGAACCACCTTCATTTTTATCAGTGCTTCACCTAAAGCTATAAACGTAAATCTGCAATAATATGGCTTCTTCTGCTCCACCATGTTTTAAACGTGCATTAGTGAACAGTAATTAGTGACATGTAAATACAGGCGTCATGTGTTAATGAATTCAGCTGTGTATTGGCAAGGTGTTTTTGCAGCTTATTTTCAATAGATGGTCTTTTTGGACTGTGGAGGATAGTGTTGAGCTCTGTAAGTGTTATGTACTGAACTTAAGTGACTCCTTTAAAGGAACAAATCAGGTAGTTGTGATGTTCTTTAAAAAGCTGCATGTATTGATTCTGGACTTCTGTTCCTTACACAGAGTTCTTTAGTACCTCTTGTGTATATGCTTGAAAGTCTTTGAATGAAGAAACTTACATTTAATTTATACCATTTGCTGTTTGAATAACTCTTTTCCATACATCAGCTATATAAGAGAGAACTACACATATTTCAAAACCAACCTCCTCCAACCTTGAGAGTTTTGAAAGAGAGAACTCTTTATCTAAAAGGACCTTTTTTATATAAACCAGAACAGCAGGACTTCGAGCTCAGATACCTCAATCCAATCACCTGCCTGAACCAAAACCAAATGTGAGAGGTAATTACTTTAAAATTAGAGCCCTCTCACAGAGTTCATGACACGAGAAGTGGTCCATAACTCTCGTGCTGTTGAAGAGATATATCGGGTGTATTAATCTGAGAACAAAAGCCCAGACTGGAGCAGATATGGTGTGTTATTGAGGTTAAAAGAGGAAAAGTGCTCATTAGCTGTGTAAATAAGCACTAATGGGGCAAGGGATTTTAGTTCTGCTTTGATCAATACCAGCAGGATCACGGTGTCTCTATGACAACCTGTGCTACTTCAGAGAGAAACGCGTCTCTTAAAGTCAAGATGAAATTAAAACGGACACTGGTTAGTTCACCCAGATTTGGAATAATTTGGTATTAAATCACCAAATGGATCCTCTGCAGTGAATGGATGCCGTCAGAATGAGAGTCCAAACAGCTCATAGAAACTATAATTCACAAGTAATTCACACAACTCCAGTCCATCAGTTAATGTCTTGTGAAGCAAAAAGCTGCATGTTTGTAAGAAACTAATTCATCAAGGCATTTTAACTTTAAACCGCCGCTTCTGGACAAAATAAGAGTCCATAACCCATAATAATGCTGGATTATTGTGATGTTTTTGAGGTTCTTTTTACTCAGCGTCTGTTTTAGTTACCCAAAATAGCCAGGTATAGAGCTGTGTACAAATTGTAGTCCATTAGTGATTCCAGATTACATGACAAAAATTGTAGTTAGTAAAGTAATCCATTACATTACACATTTTAGGTAATATAATCAGCCTACTTTTTAATTACTTTTAGATTACTTTTGACCTAACTCGTTTATCACATTGATTTAAATAGGATAATCTTACCATATTGATATAAAAATACAGAGTACGAAAATATATTCCATTTGTTGTAATTAACCAACAAGTGCAGAAGTGCATTAAACATTATGCCAAGGTTTCCCAAACTGGGGTTCATGAGTTTAATGAAAAGCTAATAATTAATTAAATCATAAAAATCTAAAACTAAAGTCAGTTATTTTAAAATAACATCAATTTAAAATAAAACGCTTACTACAAAATGAAATATTCTATTTGTTTACCTGCATGTCATGTGACCATTAACTAACATCAGAGAACCATGAACATGCAAATGTGATACTATTACCTATTAAAATATTTAGTTTAAAATCTAAGGGGTACGTTTGGGAATGCCTGCATTACATGTAAATAAGAAATCACATGAATTTGTGCATTTTAATGTGTTTGAAAGACAAAAGCGTTCCAAAGGCATAGTAATACATGGTTAAAGTGATAATTCAATTAAAAATTAATGTGTTGATCAGAAGTTGATGCACTCCAGTGGTCAAATGCTGTGTTATTTACCCGACTTATTACTGGTCTTTGTGTGAGTTTCCACAAAACTGGAAGACTTTCTGAATGTATATAAACGGTAGGCTATTTAAGAAAGGAACATTTAAAAATGAAAAAGAGGAATTTGGGAGAATCAGTAAATTATGAAGAGTTTATTGCTATTGTGTGAATAATATGTGTAATTTAATCTAATTACAAGAACTTAATTTTTGGAATCTGATTATGTAACCCAGATTACATGTAATCAGTTACTACCCATCTCTGCAAGTATCTGATCACTGAATGCTGTGACTGACCAATCAGAATCAAGCATTCAAGAGAGCCAAGTATGAATTAACAGTAATGTAATGCTGGTTACTGTAATGAAAATTACAGCAAAAATAAGGATCGATTAGAAAATGAAGTGTTATTATTTGGGGATGCTCTAGTCTAGAGAGTAAACTTGACTTTAAACTTCTATGTCTGGGTCTCTAGCTCTGTTCCCAGCAGGTGGAGGCTCAAATAAACATGGCCTGATTCCTGGGACAACATTTTCATCCTCTGCAAACTTGCATTCAGGTCTGGATTCATTCTGGTATGTAACACCCTTTTTTCTCGCTTTAATCAATTTCTGATCAAATCAATTCTCGTTCTGCATTATGAAATACATCACTTATGAAGTAAAATTGTGTAATTGTGTAGGAAGTAAGTGCACATATGATAAATGTGTCTTTGCAAGTCTTGATGACATTTTTTAATGTGACTGGACTGGCTAATAAAATATTACTCATGCAAATTTTTTAGTTTTAATAATTTTGAAAAAATCATTTTAAAAAGTCTTTTGGAGAACTCAGAAAAGAAATCCCAAATGTGTCCAGATTTATGAGCAGAAATGTATTCTTTTTTTTTTTACTTTGATACCCTTTTCCCTTTTTCTTTATAAAAAGTCCCAGCTTAGTCCTCTTTTTAAAGCTCTACCCGGCTTCCTTTGCCTTTTTTCTTTTGCATTTTACCCTATTTCTGCTTCTGTACAACATAACCGCACCAAAATATTAATTGACCCTGAAGGAGACAAAGCAATGTTTGCAGAGATGAATATCATATAAGCCTAAAGCTCAGAACGTTGCTAACACTGCCTCGATTAATCACGTCTCTGTTTATCTCTGTACATGTGTGTAAACGATTTAGGCTCTTTGACCTGGAAGTGCATGACCCAGATGTGCATTTCTTCCTGATCCCAGAGATTCCATTCAATCATGTGAGGACAATCCTCAAGTCCCTAATCCCACTAGCCGAAGGGAAATCACGCAAAGTGGTGAGTCAAAGGGGGATTATCAGACGCATGTAAAACATGATTTCCCTATCAAAACACAAACATTGACTTTTTCTGAGCAAATGTAATCTCTGAAGCTAAGAAGTGACCTCAGTACACAAACATGTATATTTGTGTTGACACGCACTGAAATCGATTAATAGACCAACGGCACTGCCTGACCCAGTGGAAATGAGCTGAAAAATGGGTTAGAAATCATCAGTTGTGTGGTCATGCATATGGCTGTTACTTATAAAATAACCTTATTTTAGCCATTCATTTATTATGTGATATGATATATGATGTTCTACAATATGATATAAGATTTGATATAATCTGTGATAAGATATGAAATGTGCTACTATATATGATACATGATACGCTACAATGCATGATATGATGTGACGTTATGCAATCCAATTTGATATAGTCTATGATTAAATATATAGTACTGGTCAAAAGTTTGTGGATGAAGATGATTTTTTTTAAATGTTTTTGAAAGAAGTCTCTTATGCTCAACAAGGCTGAATTTAAATACAGTACAAAAGTACTGCAGAAACAGAAATATTGTGGAATATTATTAGAATTAAAATACTTTTGATGAATAGAAATTTTAAAACAGGGTTTCCCAAACTTTAATATGAAAGGCCAAAAATCAAACTTGACTGAGGGCTGTGGACCAAAAGTAAATGCTGCATTATATCCAACTATATTATATTAAAATATTAAATTGAATAATAATAATAATAAAACATAGAAAATTGACTTTTTTTTCGAAAAATGTATTTGTTTTTAAAATAAAATTCACCATAAATCACATCAAATTTACATTTCAATACAAAAAATAAAATTTTAATTAAATTTTTTTTTTAAATTAAATTTAAGCTATTTTTAGGGTTTCTTTAAGACCGTTATGTAAACCAGACAAATAGTAATATGCAGAGTAAGAAAACATGTTTAAACTTAATACATCCTTTCTGAAAAAAAAAAACTTTTGAATGGTTGTGTATATGATAAACACAATATTATCTGCATACTGCTGTTCATCAGGGTGGGCCAGTTTGCCTAATAATGGATAGATGTTGATGTGTAGATGTGGGTGGCTGTGTGCTCATTGTTGTGACATCGCTCTGATGATTACCAAATGACTCCTTTTTGCAAATGAATTTCTATAAATGTTCTGGGTGAACTTTGTGAACATTACAGTATGTCTACAAATCCATGCTATGTCCAGTTTAAATTGTTAATTTACTGTTTTTTTCTCTCTGTTCAGCAAGAGAAAGCCAAAAGCGAAAGCAAACCTCCTCTGAGGACTGTCTGCATGCGGCTGTCAATCATCAGTTCCTGCACGGCTGTGTTTGCGTCCCTTGTGTGCTGGTGTGTGTGTGTTAGCCCCGGCAGCCCAGCTATGACTCATACAGCACTAACACACAGATAGAGAGAGAGGAGGAGGGTCTCACATCATGGCCCTGTTAGATCTATTCTGAGCCCTCCAGTCCAAAGGTCATTAGCATAAAACGTGTGAGATAAAAAGAGCCGATGGAGGTTTTTGCATCGCTTTTCTCAATTAGTCAAATGAATTGGACATGAAAAAGCAGGTGTCTGATCATCTCTCCTAATGTATGTTGCCTCAAATGTGCAACATGTGCTGATATGTGTCACCCTTCTGCATCTGGTTTGAACAAGCTTGAGCTATAAATGTAGTCCTTAGTTCTGATTGATCAGACACTGTTGACTTTTAATGGAAAGCAGAATTTGTTTTTTTAATCAACCCATTTGATATACTAATGTAAAGCACATCCGAGGGGCAAAAAACATGAAATATGATTGATTTGACACTGTTTTGATTTTAAATTATTTATATATATATATAATTTATATTATGTTCAAAATTTGGGGTCAGTATAATATATTTTTTAAAATATTAATACTTTTAATTAGCAAGAACACACTAAACTGATCACAAGTGACAGTTAAGACATTTCTATTTCAAATGAATGCTGTTCTTTTGAACGCTCTATTCATCAACGAATTCTGAAAAAAGTGTTTAAAACAATAACGTAACACAACTGATTTCAACATAAAAAATGTTTCTTGAGCACCAAATCAGCATATTACAATGATTTCTGAAGGATCATGTAACACTGAAGACTGTAGTAATAATGCTGAAAATTCAGCTTTGCCATCACAGAAATAAATT
>NW_015638958.1:139088-152395 GCF_001515625.1 Sinocyclocheilus rhinocerous | reverse complement strand
TAATTTATATTATATATAAATATATTTATTATATAAACACCATATTTTTCTTAAATATATACATGCATGTGTTTGTATTTATATATACATAATAAATATACACAGTACACACATATTATGTGAACAAAAACTTTTATTTTGGATGCGATTAATCGCGATTAATCGTTTGACAGCACTAATTAAATATGAATATAAACTTATTCAAATCAAAAAACTTTTTATTGTAATAATATTTTACAATATTACTGTTTTACTGCATTTTTATCAAATAAATGCAGCCTTGGTGAGCATAATCTTTAAAAAAAAAACGTTAAACATACATTTTTGAATGGCAGTGTACAGAAAATATTTAATATGCATTAATATTTAAAATATTAATATATATTTAATATATACCATCTCCTTTTTAAGGGGTTCCCATTGAATCTTATATATATATATATATGCAACAAAAACAGGCTGTTTAATTCTGAAAATCACTACAAAAATATAAACAACAAGAAAACTAAACTACAGGCTTGACTATACTTAGTGGATATAATTAGTATATATTATAGAGTATAATCAATTATACTCTATAGTATAATTAGTGGACTTTAGAAAACAAAAAATCTGCAAGAGTATTGCCCCTTTTTGAAGGGGCTTGTATGACAGATTTCCTGTGTTTGATCGGTGGTACAGCGAGATGACCTTAAAGTCTGTCACTTCCAATGGTGTGGGAGTTTAGTATTGCTGTTCTCTCCAAACTGCACGCCGCTCGTGATTCATCATCTGCAACGGGCCTGGCGTTTCTCTGAGAACTTTCATTAAACGTGAAGAAAAGCATACTCCGGTATGACTATCCTGGGTATAAATAATTTTAAGCAGGGAGGGAGTGAAGTGAGGAAGTGAGGAAGTATGTTTATTTGCATAGCATACTAATGGATCTTCCTGGCCTACTTAGTCAAGTATGCGCACATGAACAGACACAGCATTATGCAATAACACAATTTGCACGTACGCTCACCTACAGTATGTTACATGAATACATTTACATTTACATTTAGACATTTAGCAGACGCTTTTATCCAAAGCGACTTACAATTGGGGGATACATAAAGCGATTCTTCTTAAAAGAGGCAAACAGATACAGGAAGTGCTTGTAATACCAAGTTTTTAGACATTGTTCAAATAAGTACACGCTAGAAAGAGAAGGAATAGATAAAGAGATAGAATTTTTTTAAATTTTTTTTTTTATGATGGTGATGAAGTTAAGTAGCTTCGAAAGAGATAAGTGAAGTGTTTAATGTAGGTTTTTTGAGCAGTGGGGTTACCCGAGCCTGCTTGAATGCAGTGGGGAAGGTGCCTGTGAGGAGAGATGTATTGATGATGTGTGTGAGTGCTGGTAAAAGTGTAGGAGAGATTGCTTGGAGGAGGTGTGAGGGGATTGGGTCCAGAAGGCATGTTGTAGGATGGCTGGAGAGGAGAAGTGTTGATACTTCTGCCTCAGTGAGGGGACAGAAGGAGAAGATGGGAGTTTTTGCAGTGGGTGTGGTTGGTTTGAAGTCCTGTGTGTGTGGGGCTGAGAATTGACTACTGATTGTTCTGGTTTTGTCTGTGAAGAATGTGGCGAAGTCATTAGCTGTTATAGAAGTGGTAGGAGGTGGTGGAGGGGGACAGAGGAGAGAATTGAACGTTTTGAAGAGATTACGTGTGTCTGGAGCGCTGTTGATCTTGTTGTGGAAGTATGAAGATTTGGCAGTATGGACTTCGGCAGAGAAAGATGAAAGCAAAGACTGATACATACTCAGGTCTGACGGATATATATTTAACACAAATATATTATAATTAACACAAATATAGAATAATTAACACAAATGCTGGCGTCTATGCCATCGCCTTCCCTTTGAAAGCAAGAGCAGGCAAAAATGTGCATGTGTGACGTTGCACAACGACACAACATAGCAGAACATGTGAGGAGGAAATATACAGTGCTGATTCATTTGGCCCATGTCTGTGTCTCCTTGCTTAGTCATGTGCCAGAAGGAAAAAAGGTAATTGATCCAGCAGGTTTCTTTTTAAAGCTGCACTTCCCTTCTGCTCAGTGTTTCCTGGACGTGCAGAATATAGCCAAGACAACAGAGCTCCTTATCTGAGAACACTGCAAAGCTACAGCCCCAAAAATGAGCATAAATATAGGTAACATGCATTGAGGAGTCTCTCTTTCTCTCACTCCGTCTCTTTCTTTCTTCCTGGAGTCTCTTCACAGATCTGAATCAGCTGACCTGCCCTCAGTCTGGAGAACACAAAGCAGGATTTGTGCTGCTGTGGTTTCTCGTCTCTCTTGCCGAGAGAGTGGACGGAAGACTAATACATCCACCGCTTTAGAAAGGAAACTGATGCAGGATTTAGACAAAGGCAAAGTGTGTGTGTGTGTGTGAGTGTGTGTGTGAATGCACAAACACCTGGCTCTGAGAATTTGAAAGCTTCGAGCTGATGAGAGTTTCGTTTACAGTGCGGCCAAACATATTTGAACATGTAGGCCACACTTAAAAATTTCATTTTCAAGTCACTTTTAACCAACTGGTCTGATTTTTAGTGAACACATTGAAATTTGTTCTCTAACATTTGACAATCAAAAAGTGTCGTTTTGTCTTTTTTAAAATTCCATATTGTTTTATCATTTAACCCTGTAAGGCCTGACATATAAAATAATAGTACAAAAATTTCAAATTTTAATCTATTTTTTAAAATGGAACATTTTATTGAACCAAAAAAGTTTGCATATGTGTTTTTTGTTAAGTATCATATTTGATTTTGCTCATATAATATGAAATAGATGAAATAGGAAAATATGGAGAAATTTAATGCAGTTGCTGATGTTTATATGGTTACCAGTGACTTTCATTGCATGAACAAAAATACTAAGATGTTTCTCAAATCATCTTTTATGTTCCATACTTTGTGTTAGGCCATTGTAGCCTAACATTTAACACAATAATAGCTTTAAATTATGTTTTGAGGTTATTTTTTCACAGCCAAATTTAGTTTGCGATTAATTAGAGCACCCTGTAATTCATTAGATTAAAAGTTTTAATCGACGGACAGCCCTAATAACAATATAACAAGGCATTCAAGCATTTAAAAAAAAGTGCCCAAACCCTTTTTTTTTTTTTTTTTGGAAGAACAAAAGCTAGCCAGAATGCACGAAGCAGACAGGGCTCCAGCTGTTGGACAGATCACCCTGTCCTCTCAGGGGACTCATAGCTCAACTTTACTACATTTCCCATGAGGCCATGGGTGAGTCAGGGTCTGTCTGGGGCGCCTGGTACATGTCTCATATCTGTCAAGGTCATGCACACACCCTTAGAAAAGAAAAGTCACCAATGAGATTGGTAAAATCCAATTTCATTAACTGAAATGAATCTGAAATATAACAAAATATAAATATTAAGATGAAAAATGCTGCCTTGGCATCTAACCAGAATAAAATATGTTTAAATTGAAGAACTAAAATTACTTTAAAAATAAAATAAATATAGAAATATAATAGAAATATAAAAAAATGACAAAAGCACATAATAACATTACTAAAACTAAAATTAAAAAGAAAAATTACAATATAAAAAATGGTTCAATTTGTTTACATCAATTTTGTTTGCATTAACTAATGTTAACAATTTTTAAATGTCCATTAAATGCTTTATGGCCTGTCTTAATAAAGTATTTATTTTTTATCTGGATTTAACTAACAATTAAACAATTTGAAATTATTCATCTTAATTTCAACATGTTATTATTGTTAACTTCAACATTTACTAATACATTAGTAAAATTAAAAGTTGTATATGTTATTTCATGGATCTGAGCTGACATGAACTAGAAATGAATAGTTGTATTTTTATTAACTATGTTAACAAAGATTAATAAATACTGTAACAAATGAATTCCTCATTGTTAATGCATTAATAAGCCATAACAAACAGAACCTTATTGTAAAGCATTACCGATTTTGTTTTTCCTTTAAAGTTTCACGTCTCAAATGTGCTCAGATTTGCCAAGTGTCCAAAAGTCTCAATATGCATTCACACATTACGCATGAAATTCTTCCAAAACCAAAATATCTCATGCTATCGTAATTTATTTTCCAATCTCTATACTCTTACTTAACATCTCATTTATGCTTATCCTGAGGAATTTTAAGGAAAAACACCAGAGATTAAGTTGAAACATAACTTCAGGCTCTTCAGTGATGAAAAAGCATCCTCTGAGCAATAACATTACACACACTCTGCCTCTCTTATAATCTTACAATCTGTTTAGTTAAGAGGTTATGCAAGCACTTTGAAAGATCGACCTGTTCTCTCTGTGTAATGTGTCTACAGTCTGCTATTTCATTCTGGTGTCTCTCCTCCCCCACTTAACCTCTCACAACTCTTCCTCTCATATCATGATATCTACTTTATAGCTCAGGCCACACATACGCACGCACATGCTCTCATGTTGTATAATTCCCATTAACAGTGAGGCTTCACTGAAGTGTGTGTGTGTGCACAAACGTGTGTATATGACAAGCTGCTACTTGTTTTTCCCTGACACAAGCAAAATACATGGAATTCATCAGTGTTTAAAAGTTAATCCGTCACAATCTTTATCGATCGTCCAGACATCACACATGAATAACCCATCGGAAAGCATGCAGTGACTAAGTATGCTTCCTCCTCAAGTCAACGGGGGTTCGGAAAAACCAATTTATCAGTCGTCACACACTCGGGTTTGCTGGTAGGTGCTATAACAGCGGTTCTGGTTCAATCCCCATTTTATGCTGAAATAAACGATCTGCTGCCCGGCCTCTAGGCCAACACCCTGCATATTACATTAGCCATTCATCCGACAAACACAAACAAGCATCCTCAAAACAAGTTCACGCAGTGGCGCTGGATGGATCACTGAGAAAATTCACTTCAGGGCCTCCGGGTCATTTCACTAATGAACGACCGGATATTGAACGCTGAAAGCTCAGCCAGACCCCCGGGCATTGACAGACCACGCCGGTCCAACCGTCCTCAGTTCGGCTCGCAACCTTCCCAATTTATTTGCTCGGAAGGGCCAAAGTGCACTTCATTAGCCTGATGAAGCATTTTTGAGATCCATAACAACACCCCTGTTTCACGCTCATGTCCTCAGAGTCGTCGCCGCTGACCTCTGTTACACAACCGCAAGCTCTCTCACTCATTTACTCATCAGTTTTTCTGCACGCTAGCTGGTGGCTACAGCTGAGCTTTTGATGCTGGTCAGCATACAGCGTCTTTCAAACTGTGTGTCAGCCGTATTATTTTGTCATCTAGGGTCGGGAAGTCAACGTGACCCCGTTCGTTGATATGAAATGCTGGATTACAGGTTACAACTGTTTCAAAATGACCAGGAGCTCAAGGCTTCTCTAAAACAGACTCGCTGGCACGGCTGCCAACAAAGTCAGCCAGCGATGAATAATTAATCTACTGTTGTATCATTAAAACTGTCCAATAAATTTGTGACTATCATTGCTCTAAACAGAGGCATATGATAGCTAAATCTTGCACAATCGCTGTAAAGACTCACTTTAATGTGGCTTGTTTATTTCATCACGTATTTGAGATGATAGTGTGCCATATTTAAAGCTCCACACTTTAAAAAAAAAGTTAAAGAGCCTGTTTTCATTCATACACAGTGCAGATCAATAACAACATGCAGATAATACAGTATTATTTGAATAGCCAATAATCTTTTTAAAAGCGAGTAGGGTCACATTTTCCTGTTTAACGGTAAAAAGCAACAGAGGGCAAAAGTAAATCAGACTTTTATGGTCGACGAGCTTTGCTATTCGACAGTGTTGTAAACATGATGTAGGGCACTCTGACCGGCACATTAAATTCACACATACACAAGTGCTCACAAGGATGATTCTTGGACCAGATAATAAGGCTTCCTCTATACAAATTAACTCAGGCTGTTTTATTTTACCACATTTGCCCATTTGACACAGAGTTGCATAACCAGACAATATAAAATCTGCTTTTATGGTTGAACAAAACGGTCACAAATACATAGAAGGCAGCTTAAGAAGAAGAACAGCATGGATTCATAACTGAAAAGGTCATACATTTGCTCAGGTATTGGGAACTTAAGAATTGTATTTATCTCAAAACGTGTTCCTCTGCTCTCTGAAAGAATAAATCTTATATCAAACATCCAGCAATGTGAAAATGTATATCTCATATCCAACAATGATCATTATATATCCTAATCTACATCATCTTTAATCTACATCTTAACATCCAACTTCTTAGGACAAAACACACATCACTTATATCTCAGTCACTCAAATTATCTTGATATATCCAAATCTACTCCAAGTCTGAGACTATGCTGAAAAACTTAAAAATAAATAAATAATAAATGTAAAAATGTTTTTATTTTGTATATCCAAATGTACCTGGAAGTCTGAGACTATACTGAAAAACTGGGATTTTCTGTTTAAACATGGAGGTTGGAGCTGAAAATAAATAAAAAATAAATATTAAAGTTATTGCATAAAATGAATGTGTGTGTGTGCAATTATATGTGTGTATATATTATTTTCAATAAATAAAACAATCAAAACATTCCCACTCATTCTTGATCAAATACTACCCCATAGAGTTGTAAAAATAAGCCTTGCTTATGATAAACATCCCTAGCACTTCCAGGCAGAAAGTTGTGATTACATAGCATCCCTTCAGCACGCTGTGACCCAGCAGAATCAGTGTGCAGCTGTCTGCGCGGATCGGCTCTTACCTTCCGTGTGACAGCTCGAGGAGAGCAGGGTGCTCGGAGGTCGGAAGAGGTAAGGCAGGTACCGGGAGAAACATTTCATCTTTCTTTCGTCTGTTTTCCTTTGGGAGGGTCCTTTCCCACCATCTGCGCTGCGATGACAGCAGATCCGGACCGGAGGAGGGATGCTGCTGCTGCTCGCTGAATGCGTGCGGAGTTACAGCAGCATCATAAACACTTCTCACGCGTGTGTCACGAAGACGTGCTGTGCGTCCTCGCAGTTCATCATGTTTTCCTCCCAGAAGGACGGAGGGCTGAGCTGTTCCTGAGCTTCGGTTGGGAGGGGGCGGTGATGAAGGCAGTTAGGCTACACTGTTGTTACATGGATATTTACCCTCTGACCAGGGATATACTGCGCACAGACCACTGATCACAGAGCTTTATTTAGACGCTCGAAGCAGGACATGAAATCATCCTCATGTTTATGAGAGAGACTTTAAACTTTTTGCTGTTCAATTTAAAGCTGTCCAATAGCGCCGTCTAATGGTTCTCATGTATACCGCCACTAATATAAATATACGTTCTATTAATATTCAATCAATTTATGTAGATTTTTTTTGACAGGAATGAAAGGAGTCTGTAAGGATGGAAGTGCAGTGCGTTCAATGGATTGTATTGTTTTTTTAAACAACATCTGAACATTTTTCACAGAGAGAGGGAAACAACTTTCAGTAGGAAAAAAATCCATAAAACATTTTTAAAAGGTGCGAGTTATTTGATCTAGGACCAATCAGTGCGTGCCACTGTAATGACTGTAAGTCTATTCATCACAGCTTCGTTTTCGCATTAGGCTATGTACTGTATGTATGCCATACATTTAGGTTACAAAAACGTTGTGGGAACATTGTTTTGAAATGTTTTTAACTCGTTGACGTTTAGCTTTCGTGTCGTGATTGTAACGTAATATAAAGGTTACAAAAACCAAAATTTTTTCTCAGCATTATGATAATCAATTGCAAATAACATCGTAAGGACGTCCAGAGAATGTTGTTCTGAACGTTTTCTCTCAACATTATGAGAATGTATATCAAATAGGCTATTAATGGCTATTAATAGCCTAAAGTTATACAAACATTTTGTCCTAACATTTATATAACTTTTAAAAAATGTTCGTGACAGTTATGAGAAAGTTCCCTGTTAGGGATCTCGTCTTATCTGACTAAGGTTTTATATAGCCTAGCATGTAAACATAAGACACCACCAGAGTAAAACTAATAGGCCTATAGACTAATAGCAAAAACATTAACTAAACAATCTAAAAATGTAACAAAAATACCTGAATGTACTGACAACAAAATAATAATAAAAATAGGACTATACAAAATATAATCAGTTGTGACTTGTCACGTTTTGGGAACGTCTGGGAACATCATTTTATGTTTTTCACCATAAATTAAAATGTGACTTGCACTTTATACACTCTCAGAAAAAAAAGGTACAAAAGTTGTCACTGGGGCAGTACCCTTTCAAAAGATACAATTTTGTACCTGTCACGGTTCATGGGTCCGTGCGGTCCTTTTGCGTCTTGTCATGTGGGTGTATGTGTGTTACGTCATTCGTTAGTGGTTGCAGCTGGCGCTCTATCAGAGCGCGCCAGCTGCAACTCATTAGCGATTCCTTTTATAGGACGCGTTGTTCAATGTGTGTTTGTCGGTTCGTTATTCTCATGTCTTGTCTCCCTGTCAGTTCTCTGTTCCAGCTCACGCACAGTCAGGGTACGGATCTTCAGCCCTCGCCTTGGTTTGGCCAGCGCTTTGGGAGGAACGCCTCTCGAGAGGAGCTCTGATCTTGACCGAGACCCCGAGGATTGATCACCTTGTGTCTCCGTTATTGTGGTTACTAAATAAACCTTTATATTCGCACTTGCGCTTGGATCCTGACTCTTCTTTGCCGTGACAGTACCCCTAAAGGGTGCATATTTGTACCTTAAAAGTATACATATTATTGTCTAAAGTTTACATATTAGTACCCTTTAAAAAGGTACCAGCCCAGTGACAGCTTTTGTACCTTTTTTCTGAAAGTGTACTTAGCTACAACTTAAAAGGCTTTTACAATATTTCACTGTAAAAATGCATGAATTGTCTTGTTAAATATAATATATTCAATCTGAGTGGCCAGTGCCCACAATTTCAGTAGACCATGTTATAGCATTACATTTTGTTTTAAATTATATATTGCTATTGTTTTGCTTTGCAGTGTATGTGCACTGTTTGAGTTAATTGCATCATATTTGTTTCTAGTTTGTTTAATAGGCACAGAGGTCACACTTAGAAGCAGGGACCATCTGCTTAATCAAACTCAATCTAAAAGTATGGGCATGCAATTCTCTTGTTAACACCTTAAACAGAAACATATGTCATAATTCTGATACTGAACAAACACTTAGCTAATTGTTTATTTATTTATTTAGACAAATGGCACACGAACCCCCCCAGTGCAAATGTGAAGATTCATGTATGATATTTGGTGACGGAAATCACACACTGAGTAGTCAGCGAGAGTGGCCAGTGCCTCTGAGAACAGGTGCCATCTGTGCTGGTCCCCCGGGTATCAGCATATCAAAATATCAAAGAGTTCACATATATATATTCTTAAAATGTTTCTCTTCATTTGTGCTCAATTGTACTTAAATTGGTAGAACAATGCGCATTTTAATAAAAGTAAACGTTTTAATAATTTGCTTTGTCTTTAGTAATCAATATAAAAGCCATTTATATAATTTTAGGACATTTTTAATATAATATCACTTTAAAATAGCATACTTAATAATAAAAAAATGTTCTTTTTGAAAATACTGGCCTATATCTGCTAATATATGTGAGCCTGGACCACAAAACCAGTCATAGGTCGCATGGGTATATTTTTAGCAATAGCCAAAAAAACATTCTATGGGTCAGAATGATCGATTATGAGCCACAAGAGCTTCTAAATATAGATTGACAGTCCTGGATATATTGAATCCGAAAAGCTGAAATAGTGGTTGCCTACAGATTTGTGTTGTTATATAGTACAGAGCTATAAAAAGGACATGCCATGCAGTCCAGCTGCAATATGCAATTTTGTGCATGTTTCAGTGAATAGGTAAATTGAATATTCTGCTTGCCGCTCAGTTAACTGTATATTAGTCTTGCCTAATTCACAGACATTCTTCAAATTATGAGTGTAGCTGTTTGAATGATTAGGCCTAATTTTTGAGTTTTGTATTCTGGCTCAAAACAATATTTTATACTCAGAATGGCAATATCTTGGCAAGCAGGCTATTTCTGCTTCACTAGCATAATGTTGTCATGTCCACGCTCTTGACAAAAATACAATTATGGGAATACAACAGGTTGTTTGTCAGAAGACAGAGGAAAATCTTAAAGTTCAGTGTTTTCTCTTATACATTTCACTGCAAAAAGTGGAACAATTATATTGAGTGATTATAAAAAACATAAAGTGTAGGCTATATATATACTGTATGTATATATAATTCCAGATTATCTCGGCCAAATATTGCCCTATCCTAACAAACCATACATCAACGGAAAGCTTATTTATTCAGCTCTCAGATGATGTATACATCTCAATTTCAAAAAATTTACCCTTATGACTGGTTTTGTGGTCCAGGGTCACATATTGAAGGGGTCATAAAGTTTGAGTCCTTACGTCAAAAAGTCTGAAAAGCCCTTATTTAAAATATCACATTAAACGTATAGGCTATATAACTGAGAGTACATTATGAGTTTGTAACATTAAAAATATCCCACGGAGAGCGTTAAAAGTAATCTCTGAGAGTGCATCATTTTGTCCAGATGTCTGTCAGCTCCTACCTTCTGCTGCCGTCACCTCCGATGGACCCTTCACCTGCACCAAGCACCAGATTCGCTGAACTGGACCGCGTCCTTCTCGCAATCAAACAACAGTAATAGTCAGACTTAAAGTCATGTTTTTCAGCTGAAGATTATCCGTCATCTCATCAGCCAAACACATACCGGGCATGATGCGTCCTTCTCCTGTATTTTTCTCTATTAGCTAGCCTACTGTTCCTCGCTGATCACTAATATGATTGAGATGGTCTTCGAGTCCCGCTGATGGCGCACATGAGACCAGAAGCTGAAATGTCTTGTTTAAAGTAGGCTATCGTCCTAATGTGTGATTGTTTGTAAGAACATCCCAAGTAGCAAAATATCACATTGAGTCGTATTTAAGATGAAGAACATATTTTAATTACATTTAGGCCTATTAAACATAATAAACACAAGTACTTCCCTCATTAGCATATGT
This sequence comes from Sinocyclocheilus rhinocerous, assembly GCF_001515625.1. Classification (NCBI taxonomy): domain Eukaryota; kingdom Metazoa; phylum Chordata; class Actinopteri; order Cypriniformes; family Cyprinidae; genus Sinocyclocheilus; species Sinocyclocheilus rhinocerous. The sequence continues at coordinate 141,298 of NW_015638958.1, read as the reverse complement.
CATGAACTTGCAATCATTTGAATCATGAAATCATTGTATAAATGTTTTAAAAAATTGCAAAGTGGGCATTGTGTGTCACTAAACGTTGACTTCAGTTAAGAGCTGGCACGATACAATATTTAGGCTATATAGCCTACCGTGTCTTTTTACGGTAAAGACACGATGATTTTGTCAGTTCTCGATTTGCAAATAGCCTACATTAAAAACCTGAAAATAACTAGGCTATATAGCCTATTTTGGGAAAATATGAGAAAAATAGTAAATATAATATTTATTAAAAATACTTTAAAGTTGTGTCCTCGGGTTATGTGTGAAACCCGTTACCATCCCCACATTAAAATGAAAGAAAAACATTAAGAAAAACAAAACAAAACATGACATCATAAAAGTATGCGTCTCCTCTTTCTATCACTGTATCTTATATTTTGGTCAGTAGAGGGCGATCTTAAACAGACAACCCTGATAGGCTACCATGAATTTGTACCAAACCACAGGACATTATTGAAAATTGGCTATTGTAGACATAGCATTAAATTCTCTTTCTTTCATAAAACTACTTTACAGTTCCATAATGTATAGCAACTAAAAATTATCTGCCCGAAATGTTCAAAATCTTAAATAAAATCACCTTTTCAAAATAAAAAAGGCGCCTGCACAGCCACGGCTGTGTTTTAGTGAGTGCACCCTTCAGAAAATCATAATATTCACAATTAGGATCCGGTTTTATTTGCAGTAATACAGGCTGAAATATGTCGGTCCCACTCAGCTACCCCACGATGCACGTGCACCCCACGGCAATGCTCTCCACCACCGATCTGTAACGGATTGAAAATTGGCTATTGTAGACATAGCATTAAATTCTCTTTCTTTCATAAAACTACTTTACAGTTCCATAATGTATAGCAACTAAAAATGATCTGCCCGAACTGTCAACTTTTATACTTTTTAGAGGCACAGCTTTAACCCCATTATAGGCTTATAACTACTATTATACATACACACTATATATATATTAAATTGTAATTTGTTCCTGTGATGGCAAAGCTGGGGCAGTATTTGAAAGAATGTAATAATTTTATTTAGCAGGGATGCATAAAATAATAATGTATAATGCTACAAGTAATATTTGTTTAAAATAAATGCTGTTATTTAAAGTTCTATTCATCAAAGAATCCTGAAACATGCCTGACACTAAAGACTCTCATGTATTAACTTCATACTTCAATATCAAGCATGGTTTTTATATTAGCCTAATTAAACAGGGCTTTGAGGTCTCTCAATCTTTAATCAGAACATAGGGGTTAAATAATGATAATATTCATAATGTTTGAATTTCAAAGATGAAACTAACAATGAACTCCATAATACACTGACCTGTAGGACCAGGGAGAAAGGCTGCGACTGTTTGACATCCAAAGTTTGCGATCCACCACACATTTGTTTATGGATAAGTTGGGATTGTTTCGGACCTGAGACACCATGTCCTCGATACTCTTGTCAAAGTCAATTTCAACAGCACCAGGCATCACTCCTGATTCTGGACCTGTCATCATTGGATCTGGGGATATACTGATAGACGAGGCATTCCGGCGAGGATGAGACTCCAGTTTCCGTCTCCGAGACTTTCCTTCTCTACTGTTGTACTTTGTGTCAGTGGGCATAAACAGGTTCCCCACTATCAGGACCATGAACACCTGCAATATGAAGCATTAAGTAGAGGTTTTAATTTATATTCTCATAATGCTTTTTCAAGTAAACTAATATTTAAATTTTCGGAGACTCACCTTATTCCATATATTTTTCCACATTGTTTTCAGTCAGACTGCAATAAGTTGTCACATTTGTCTCCTTGCTGTGTATGTATTGAATGGAAAGAGCGTGGGATTACACATACTGAAGTGTCACGCCTCACACTGACACAGTAGCCTACAGGGACACACCTGAACCAAACAGTTCAAGGTGGGGCCACATCAAGATATATAGCTATATACAAAAATAATCCTATTCTGTTACCATCTCTAACACATTAGATAGACAGACAGACAGTTAAATAAATAGATAGATAGATAGATAGATAGATAGACAGACAGACAGACAGACAGACAGACAGAGGAAATGACAGACAGATTAGAGATAGATAGATAGATAGATAGATAGACAGACAGACAGACAGACAGACTCACAGACAGACAGACAGACAGACAGACAGA
>NW_015638958.1:133237-138987 GCF_001515625.1 Sinocyclocheilus rhinocerous | reverse complement strand
GTGTGTGTGCTGGATGTGAGGACAGAAAGATAGATATGCTAATAGAAAGAAAGAAAGAATTAGATAGATAGATAGAGAGATAGATAGATAGACAGACAGAGAGAATGACAAACATTAGATAGATAGATAGATAGATAGATAGATAGATAGATAGAGTTAAATAGACAGACAGAGAGTCAGATAGATAGATAGACAGACAGACAGACAGACAGAGTTAAATAGACAGATAGATAGACAGACAGACAGACAGACAGATAGATAGATAGATAGAGACAGACAGACAGACAGACAGACAGATATACAGACAGGCAGACAGATAGATAGATAGATAGATAGACAGACAGACAGACAGACAGACAGTTAAATAGACAGACAGACAGACAGATAGATAGATAGATAGATAGATAGATAGATAGATAGATAGATAGATAGATAGATAGATTGGTAGTAAGTTAATCATTAGTTAAAAGAGAGTGTATTATTACAAATTTACAGGTGCATGAGAGGTTTTCAATAGAATTTTGTCCAATTTCACAGAACACTAACCTTTGTACCTTTGTTGTTTTCATGTGTGTCTATTCAATCGTATGCACTCAAAAGACCCTTTTTATTCTTAAGTCCCAAAGCCAGAGAGAACAAACGACCAGACAGAGCTTTATGCGCCTTAGACCCATTCTGTGAACCAAACTACAGGCTAAAGAACACTGTCTACAGCTACAGATTTGGTCAATCCATGTTTTCCCCTGATCTGGCACATTCAATGCTATATTCATTTTCACAATGGATGCCACTGAGTTGTGTAAAAGAACACCTGCTCGCATGACATGTCAGGGCAGTGTAGTAGACCTGCAGTTTCAAAGAGAACAGTTGTGGCAAACTGTGTTTTGCTATTTTGAAGGTTGGTTGGATAAAAGCCAAAAAACAGACACATAATATTGTGTTGAATAAAAACTGTTTTCAAATTCATTGTCAATTATATCATTCTAATAAAATGATTAGTGACTCAGATGTGCCTTCTTTCTTCTTCTGTGTAACCTTTTGACAAAGGAAGTCCCTAAGATTTTTCTTTTAACTAAAGCACCTGTGAAACTTCACAAGAAATTATGATGTTTTGGAGTGAATAAAAGGCAGCAAGATTATTACTTTGTTAAACGGATAGTCCACCCAAAAATGAAAATACTGTCATTATTTACTCACTTTCATGTCATTCCAAACTTATACGACTTTCTTTTTCTCTGGAACATAAAAAATAAGATATTTTGAGGAATGTAATTAAACAGTTTCAGTTCCCACTGACTTTCATAATAAATTATATAAAATGATAACTGTCTGTCTGTCTATCTATCTATCTGACTGTCTGTCTGTCTGTCTATTTAACTCTGACTGTCTATCTATCTATCTAAACGATGATTATGATTGCCTCCTGATTGCAATATTATTGATGCATGGAAATTCATGACATGTTTTATGTTTTTGCTTGCTGAAATTCTAAGATTGTTAAGTGCTGCAAAGTCAAATTCAAGCTGTGGAATATGGTAGCTGGTTTCTAGTTGGTAGACAGTGTTGGGAAGGTTACTTTGGAAATGTAATAGGTTACAGATTACAAGTTACCCTACTTAAAATGTAATAAGTAGTGTAACTTTTCAATTACTTTATTAAAGTAATGTAACTGATTACATTTGATTACTTTTTGATTACTTTTCTAAATTTCTAATGTTTTCAACTGTTAATCATTTTCAAACATAAACCAGGCAGGGTTAATCTTAGAGTAGTACTCAGTAGTCACCACTGACTCCTGTCAGACTTTCGAAATCCTTCATCACTTGAATAAAGATTATAATAGTTTAATTTTAAAGGAGACATTGGATGCAAAATGTGTGTGGACACAACCACCCTACAATGATAACAATCCATTCACTCCTTTTTTTAATCCCCCAAAAACCTAAACAGTCTCAATTATCAAGCCGTTTTGATTTTCTGAGCAGTATAATGTCAAATTTGCTCAGGCCCGCCCACAACCGCTGAAGTAGCCTACTGTCCAGTATTAGCATAGTTTCGCCCTCAGCCAGTTGTACGAAGTCCTGTAATTTAATTACACATTTTTCTCAGTTATTGTAACTGATTACAATTACTTTTAGGCTATTTTGTCATTAAATTACGTAATTCCGTTACATGCAGGCCCGGACTGGCCATCGCGAGCACCGGGAGCATTCCCGGTGGCCTGGCGGCTGATTTGACCCGCTGCCCTGTTTTTTTTTAGTTATTATTATTATTAATATTTTATATTTATTCCTTTCAATGTACCAAAGTGATCATTTCCGATTTTTTCATTCGATAATAAATCGATAATAAATCATAAATCGGTTAGTCTTGACTGGCAGCGCTGCGCTATACGAATCAGCTCGCGTGTGTTCCGCGCTTCGGTCAAACGGTTCCGAACAGAACCGATGCACGGGACTCGATGGTTGCGTTCGCGTCTCTTGCAGCGTATCATGCATGAAACGCCATTCTAAAAACACTGCGATCTAGTTAAAATAAGTTCACTCCCATCTTCTTGCATGTTTTACCTATTCCACTGCCCGCGTTGCATCTTTGTCAACACAAAAGCGCATTCTGTGTGAATTGCGTTTAGCCTATGGTCCTTCACAGAGCGCGTCACACGTGAGCGGTTAATCACGTGCGCCGACATGCGGTTGGATCGTTCTTTTCTCTTTACTGTTATCACCGGCATATTGTCAAAGTGTCTAATTCTAACATTTGGTAATATTTCTATTGAAAATCGCGATTCCTCGATTTCTAAAAAATAAAATAGTGGCAAAACAATAAATTCGAATTAATCGATAAAATCGGGAAAATCGCCCAGCCCTAGGCACGAATTAGCCTACTACTTAAGGTACTAATATGTACTGCTAGGTGTTGTTGTACCCCAAAAGGTAAAATTTTGGCCTTTTTTTCTGTGTGGCCTGGATGAGTGTGAGATTTCCCGGCCTGAAATTGCATCCCAGTCCGGCCCTGGTTACATGTAACTAGTCACTTCCCAACACTGCTGGTAGACCATCTTGAACCATGGTTTTTGCATGGTGGTCCACCAGCTAATCATCTTGGACCAGATATTATCCAGCTTGGACCAGCAATAAACCAGCTACCACCTTCCAAAACACAGCTAGCAGCTTAAACTGGACTTTCAAGCAGCACTATAATAAGGACATAAACTGAGCACTGAGAATTGATCACTTTTGCTGTAGCAAACAACCTGCAAAATAATTAAAGAAAGGACTAGCAACCGACTGGTTATTCTCTTTTATATGTATCAATTTCACCTGTTTTTATTATATTCTATTGTTACTTTTAAATTTTAAAGATAAGATTTCTTTCAGGACACGTAATTAATACTCAAAACCTGGAGTAAAAGATCAACCCGTCCACTTAATTATTTAAAGTGCATCATATTTTATACCTTTATATTCGATTATATTTCTTTCTAATATAGACTACTTCATTCAATGAATTGAATGTTCATTTGACCCTGCCATAAAACTGACAGTGACAACTACTTTGAAATCCCGTTCTATCCATGATCTCGCGAGATTTGTGCTACAACTAATTCTGGCGGAAGTAGTTCTAGATTCTCTTTTCCGGCGGCCATAGCGACAAATCGGCAGGGTAAGCCAAGATTGCTAAAGCATTTCTTAAACATCCTTTGCCATCCTCGTGGATTTTTATGTTCTCAAAGTTTAAAACACACATTATCGCTACATAATATCCCTATTTTCAATTTAGATATATTAGTTTATACTTAAGGTGCGACATCTCGGTGGATTTAGTCGCCAATGTTCAGCCAGTGGCTGCTATAGGAGCTTTGCTCCCTCCCGTGTGGATAACTAATTTTGCCCAAAACACAAGGCCATGGTTTCCGTTTGTGCGTGTTATATGTTGTTTTAGTCGTGTTGCGTATAAACGCTCTTCAAACACATTAATTATGGAAACTTACGCTGTACGTGCGTATATTGTCATGTGACGTTGAAATAACTAGTTACAGCAATACCACGAGCGGTTGAACATGCTTTTCAAATAACTTACACCGTGTGTTAGCCAGACATAAATGAGCGTATTATTGTTTGTAATATTGTTTTATGTGATATCACTGCTGATTTGTCCATTGAGAGACGTGCCGAAGTGTATCAAACAAACCCAAGTTCGTGTCAGTAAAGCTTGAGACGGGTTCATTCTTCTACAAACCTAGTTTTTCTTGTGTTGAATGTGGCTTTTTTGCAACCCAACTACAATTTACACTTGCTTATTTAGCAGATATGTTTATTTTTTGGATTCAAATTGAATTTTAATTGTCCTCTTTCTTTAACAGCCATCATGAAGCTCAATAAATTTGTGACCTCCTCCCGGCGCAAGAACCGCAAGAGGCACTTCAATGCCCCTTCACACATCCGCAGGAAGATCATGTCCTCCCCTCTGTCCAAAGAGCTCCGCCAGAAGTACAACGTGAGATCCGTGCCCATCCGTAAGGATGATGAAGTCCAGGTGAGGACATTTCCAGTTTTTCCTACCTGGTCAATGTTAGAGTCTGATGTAAAGAAATGTTTAGTATAATACTGGCCTCCTTACTCGGCATAACATTCCTTGCTTGATTTTTTTCTCTCATCACCAGGTTGTCCGGGGACACTACAAAGGCCAGCAGATCGGCAAAGTTGTCCAGGTCTACAGGAAGAAGTATGTTATTTACATCGAGCGCGTTCAGCGTGAAAAGGCCAACGGCACCACAGTCCATGTTGGCATCCACCCCAGCAAGGTATATTTTATATCCAGATGTTTGCTTGCATGCTAAACATGAGATATCAGTGTCATTGAAAAAATAACTAGTGGTTGTCCTACATCTAGAAAGCTGAATGGCTGATCTAATTTTTGATGCAGTTTAAGAGGTTTTACAGGATATGCTGTTTAATTGATTTTGTTCAGTAAGACTTTACGGCAGCTAATGAACGCATTCTAACACATTCTGATTTGAGGTAAAGGGCAATATGAAATGCATAAAATATTACATTAAATGTGCATAATTTAATAAATGTCATATTGTCAGTAGAGTTTGGAACTTAAAGGGTTAGTTCACCCAAAAATGAAAATTAGCTTGTGCTTTACTTACCCTCGAAGCATCCTAGGTGTATATGACTTTCTTCTTTCAGAATTAAGCATACAAAGACCTATTCTATGTCAAAAGATCAAGAGAAATTTGGTTTCTCATGTCATGACCCCTTTAAAGGGTTAGTTCACCCAAAAATGAAAATTAGACTGTGTTTTACTTTCGAAGCATCCTAGGTGTATATGACTTTCTTCTTTCAGACGAGTCCAGTCAGAGTTATTTAAAAAATTGTCCTGGCTATTCCAAGCTCTATCATTGCAGTCAGCGGGTGTTGCAGTTGAACAGTCCACAAGTCGTCAAATTCGTCAAAGCGCGCGCATTCATAATAAAACGTGCCGCAGATGGCTCCAGGGGATGAATAAAGGCCCCCTGTAGCGAATCCATGTGTTTTTTAAAGAAAAATATCCATATTTCAAACGTAATAAACACTTTCCTCTCGCTTCCGCTGACTGTCATACACTGAAGCAGTTCCAGCGGATGACGCAGCACATATGCGCAGCGCACGCCTCTGAGATATGCTAGTCTCGCGAGTTTGTTTGTAGGAGCAAAGGAAGCAAAGTTTCCTTACTTTAGCAAAGGAAAACCAGTCTCCTCTTGG
>NW_015638958.1:112737-133101 GCF_001515625.1 Sinocyclocheilus rhinocerous | reverse complement strand
GAGCTTTATTTGACGACTTGTGGACTGTTCAACTGCAACACCCGCTGACTGCAATGATAGAGCTTGGAATAGCCAGAACAATTTTTAATATAACTGACTGGATTCGTCTGAAAGAAGAAAGTCATATACACCTAGGATGCCTCGGGGGTGAGTAAAACGCAAGCTAATTTTCATTTTTGGGTGAACTAACCCTTTAATGTATTGGTTACAATAGAGAAATTTTGGCAAAGTTACTCTTAAAAAAAAAAAAGGGTCCATTGTGATAGTGATCCTTGCTTTTTATCTAAAGCAACTTGCATTGCTTTTGATACACATTTTACCAATTCTTGTATTGCCTTGGAAACGAACTCTTGGCCTTTACATTGGTAGCACTGAAGCTTCAGGTAAATCCAATTTTAAGGTAGACCATGAAGTAGGGCTGGACGATATGGGCAAAAATTCATATCTTGGTTTTTTTTTTTTGGCCGATTTGCGATATCTCAGTATTTTCGTTTTTGTATTTGGATTAAAAAAATCTGTATTTAATATATTTCACTTACTGCCCAATGTTGTCCAACAAAACAATACATATTAAAGGCTATGAAAACAAATAAAGTGAATGTAACCATGTAAGCCTTTATACTATGTGCAAAAAAGGGTTAAAATCACATTTCATTCTAACATTGTAATCTAAAAACAAAAATAAGGCTTTTAAAGCAGAAGATAAAATTCACTAAACTTAAAAGTGCAAATAAGTGAGAACAAAGGCACAGAGGTGTGTTGTACCGAATATCTATACTTTTCAAATTATATCGAAGTTAGAAATTCAAATATTGTGACAAAATTAATTTTGTAGGGTGCCACAAGTTTGTTAAAATTTCCAAAGGGTGCCGCGACTAAAATAAGGTTGGGAAACACTGTGTTAGGCTGTTTTGATTAACCCATTACAGTCACTTTACTGTCAGTGCTATCATAAAAATAGACTTAATTGTAGGTTTAAAATTTTACATGTCACATTTATTGTCCAACTACAAATATTTCAGTGAAATGTATATTTTAGTCAGAATTTTGTGCTGATGTTTAATTAGGCTCCATCTGTTTGGCGCACGCGGTGGCACTCGTTCACTGAAGTCTGTGAAGTTTAGCGAAGAATCCCAAAGCAGAAGGCTCATGCACTTCTGACAGAAAAATGGAAATATTTCCATGGCTTTCTAACTTTTACAGACGGAGAATATACCTGTGAAATGCAAGTTATGCATTAAGGGAAACAGCACATCTCAAACACATTAAACAGCATGAGTAGCCTATAGTGTCTCTGTCAGCGGCACATGCAGCCTTTCTGTCAGAGCATATGACGGACCGAGCCGCTTAAACTATGTGAAACTATTACTATACTGTGTCTTACCAGTTTTTAAAGGCCTTAATATAAAGCTTGTCATATGTTTAAAAAAACTGGATTGTGCACTTTCTCCGCAGCAGCTCAGTCTGTGTCCTCCGCTATATTTTCAGATGCGCTCGTATCAAACTACTGTATAATATAAATCAATATAAACGGTATTGCCTCATATCGTATAGCTTATAAAGAAAATATTGATATATCGTACAAACTCGATATACCGCTCAGCCCTACCATGAAGTCTGGAACTAGTTTTATTGCATCACAACAAACTCTGTGCTGCTAAATTGTCATGCCTCTCTTGGATTGACTACATATTTCTGACATTTGTCTGATATTAATGGTAACTGTCTTAACAGTTTCATCACTGATTGGTGCGTCTTAACAAGTGCTCTATATGACACTTAAATGTCCAAATATGCATATTTACGGTTACAGTTATCATGGATTACTTTATTTGAAACGGTGTCTGATTGTTCTTTTTGATTTGCCAATGTCACCAATTTGCAAATGCATAAGCATACAGGATTGCATGTGTTACTTGTAGTAGAGCTAGTTAAAGGCTCTTCAACCAGCTTTGTACTGTTACAGTGTCAGTAGTATATGTAAATGAACAGTGTGTCCTCTTTCGTCACTGCACGCAGATATCCCTGTGTGTTTGCCAGCAAAAGTCTGCTTTATGACACGTTTGTCAGGACTTTTTTGTAAACTACATATTGAACGTCTGCATTTGTATTCCTGCCAAAATCAAAAGTGCTTAATGGCAAAAGAGAATGCCACAGCCCTTTATCTGTTTTCTGTAGTGAATGTAGCACTAATTAAAAAAACAAATCTTATCAGCTGTAAATTACCTAGAAATCATTCAATCCATAATTAAAATCCAAACTATATTATTGAAATGCAAATGCAATGAACAATTAAATGCTTTTAGACATCTTAACTGTTTTGTTATAGCTGATGTAATTAGTTTTGATCAATTGCATATTTTGTGCTATTTTATGTTGATGGAAATGTTAATGAAATTAATCTTTTTGTTGTTCAGGTGGTGATCACCAGGCTAAAGCTCGACAAGGATCGCAAGAAGATCCTTGAGCGCAAGGCCAAGTCCCGACAGGACGGAAAGGATAAGGGCAAATACAAGGAGGAGACCATTGAGAAAATGCAGGAGTGAAATGATTCTTTTGCTAACAATAAAAGACTGTAAAAACCTGACATTTCTGTGCTTTTATATAAAAGTGATGCTTTTGTTTGAAATGGCAGTGCTGTTACCAAATTTTACTTGAAATGAGAGCATTTGGATTTAAGCTCTGCTTTAGTGGTATCAATGTTTATTTATATAACATCTGAAAATCACAGTTTGAGCAATAGCTGGTTTCTAAACAGAAAAAGTGAGATCTGGGGAAATTCTTACGCTTCGCAGATATGAGAAAACTACTTCCTATATGGCCACTTGTTTAACTGATGGGTGTTGTCAGTTGTATTTTTGTCATAGGAAGCAAAAGCAGTGTCACATGAAAATATATGGAAATTTTAAAATTGTGACTTATAGGCACTAAATGGTCATGCATATATTTGTAGTGATATATTTCTAGTATATAGTATATTTCTATAGGTTTTTTTTAAATTACAAATGACTGGAAATGTGCCAAAGAGAGTGGGAATTCAGAGTATTTCACAGCAGTGTTATTTTAGTATAATTGGAATACAATTTTATATATTTTAAGTTTAAATTTGAAGAGTTTGTGTCTTATTTTTTTAATGATCGTTTAGTTATTTACATTTTATAATATTTAAATGTATAAACTAAATTAAAGCTTCAGTAAGTTTTTATTTTTCCATTTTATTTCAGTTGATGCTTATTTTATTTCAAGTAACGATAATGTTCTTATGGTTTTAGTTAACTGTAATAACCTTGCTTCGCATTACTGCACTAATTAGTTTTAACAATGCAAGAAGTCAGCGGATGACATTTTAAATAATTCATACTGGTGAAAAGGTTTCATGTGACTCTAGAGTAGATTAAATACATGCAGGGAACATACCCTACAAAATGCACTTTGTGTACCAGGCCAAACGTTTTGCAATATCAAAAGGCTGTATATTTATGGTAGTAAACATTTGAAGTGGCTCAAAAAAGTTAATCAAAGTTGTCCTAAGACGAGAACGCATTTTGGTTTTAGGACAACTTTGATAAAAGGTTTTGATCCACTTCAAATGTTGATTAGTGTAGTTGGTGTGAGTGCAGAGGAAGAGGTGAGACATCAGTCATATGTCTGTTCTGTTCAGGGCCCGAGGAGTCACATGACCATCACCGTCCACACAGCAGTGTGTAGCGCGAGCGCTGTGGAGTCTGCGAAGTTTATTTTATAGAAAATAAGTTATTAAACCTCGACCTACAAACAAATATCATGGCGGCCACATCGTTTGTGATAGCTATGTCAGTTATGACTTTGTTTTGGGGTCTTATTGGTGGAGTTATTCCCTGGTTTATTCCTAAAGGACCGAATCGAGGGTGAGCAACATTAGCATTTCCTTAAACGAAAGTTTACTGTATTAAACCAAGTGTACGAACCTCTAGTTATCGATGTAATTGAAATGTTATAAAGCCAAGGACTTTATTAACAAAAATATGTTCTTAAACGATACAGTTGATCGTTTTTTCTTTCAGGAAGACATTGCGAAAGCCAACAAGTGAGCGTCACAATAAAATAAAGTTTGTTTTTTGACTTGGGTGACAGTAGGAAATACATTAAATTCAAATGTAAAGTATCTAGTACAAATTAAAAGCAAATATGTTCAATTTTATTTGTAAAATGAATATATGAATGTCTGGATCATGTGACTGTGCCAAGTGCACAAGGGTGATCTAAAGAAACATATTTACACATCCATGGTTATTTTAAATGTTTTATTCATAATACGTGTTATTTATATCTGTAATATGTTATTTATTCATAAGAAGTGTTAAATATATATATATTTTTTGCCATTTTAGAGTCATTGTGACAATGCTGGTACTAACTGCAGTCTGTTGCTACCTTTTGTAAGTACATTGCCTTTAAATGATCTTTGTTACACATTTCTAAAGAGACTCGATAGTAAAAGCTGCTTTTTAATATGGTAAAATAGAGAGATTGTTCTTTTCTGTATCAGCTGAAAGTCAAACACAGCCTTTGGGCAACTCAAGTATTGATTAGAAAAGAAATCCAGCACATCCAGGCCATTTCATGTGCAGTTTACTCCAGTTTCAGATAATAAACTATAATATAAAATAATATTTTACAAATGTGTTAAATAAGATCATAATAGGTCTGAACTGTCCCACTTTGATGTGAATTATTTATTATTTTGAAGAAATATGATAGTGTTTGTTCTCTAACAGCCACTAGAAGGCAGTGCAGACCATATTTTTGCTGCCACATTTGTTCTTGAATTCAGTCTCTTGGCAATATTTAATTTTGACTGTCATGCTCTTCACTCTGTGCTTTTGGATATGTTTCAGCTGGTTGATTGCTATTCTGTCACAGCTGAATCCGTTGTTTGGACCAGTACTGACCAACGATACCATCTGGTACCTCAACCAACACTGGCAGTAGGGTCCAATTGTTTCTTTACAAAGCAGGTTAGCAGAGCATCCTTTTTACATTATCCACCTTATTTTTCCCATAAGAGCAGGCATGGCCATTTGTAAATTTTATGGGTCTGGCTTCCGGTCTCATCCGTGTCCAGCTATTTTTAGCTATACAAAACAGGTCGTTTTGCTGCTTGATATCGCAAATTGGTGTGTCATACCATATTATTTGAATGCATTATCTTAATTATGACACACTGGTTTGTAGTGCAAACAGTTTCTCACCCTTAGGCTTACTTCCATGTTGAAGAATAAGGTGGATAAATAAAGTCCACCAACATCTTTCATTATGTAAATGATTTAAATGTTTTCCTGTTCGCTTCTTTGCAGATGCCGGAAACTTGTAAATTGCCAAAAACGTCGGTAAACTCTATTTAACTGAAGCTTTACATGCTGTTCTCTTATGCAAAGAATGACCACCATGGCAGTTTGTGTTGTTTTTATTAATTTGATCTCATGTTCGAGGAAATGCAGTTAAATCTTGTGTTTTTGTCTTTATGTGTGTATATGTACATCACCTTTGTCTCTGTATAGTTTGAGTTGAATGACCTGATTATTGTTGGAAAAATGAACACGTCCCATTCATATATGTATGATTTCAAATGTCAAATAAAATTAAGAATGAGAATGATTTGTAATTTATTGAAGATTTGCATTGTGTCCAGTTTTTAAAATCATGACTGAATGGGTACAACAGTTTTAAAAAAGCATTTTTGCAGACTTCTTAAAATCACACAAAGTTGCAGGCCATCTAAGATGATTTTCAACTCATTGAGTTTGTCATAGTGTATCTTTGGGGATTTTGGGACGTGACATCGTGCATTCGCATTCCTCTCGGTGAGAAAGCTCATCGGAGGAGACATCGCTGTGGTTTTGCTCTTTGGCTTGGCACACAGGACAGCAGGCCGTCAGGCCGCACTCTATGCAGGTGGTGCACGACAGAACCAGCTGGCAGCAGAAGTCTGTGGAGCACAGCTGATATTGATCCCACGGGCAACTACAGTATCTGCACTCTGGGGAAAGGAGAAGTAAATGTTAAGTTTGTCACTCCATACAATCACTTTTGAAAAACTTGCACGAGTACACACCTGAAATGACGTCCTCATTGAATGTGATGGCATAACGGTCATCAAACACAAAGAGTTTACCGCGGTAGAAGCCATCGGGGAACTGCTCTAAGTATTTGTGAATGCCTCCTTTCAGCTGGTACACCTCCTTGCATACATTCTGAAGAATAATACTCATGTTTGAGAATGGCATTACAAAGATATGTAATTTTTTCCCATTCAGACTTACTTTTGATTTGAGATAAGCCGAGCCTCGCTCACAGCGGATGCCTCCTGTACAGTACATCAGAACCTTTTTGTCCCGGAAGAGATCCACATTTTTATCCACGTAGTCTGGGAAGTAGCTGAATTTCCGGATGTTGGGGGCCAAACACTGATTGAACTGACCCTGAGAACATACTGAACTATTATTAGCTGTAATGTACATACAGTTCTGGGATCAATGACTTTCAAACTACTTACAATTTTGCTCTCATAGAAGTTTCTGCAGTCCAGTAGTATTGTATCATTGCCCGAGGACTGATTTTCCACAAACGCCTTCACTTCTTTGTGAAATTCCTTTGGTTCCAAGTGTATTCCTTTTTGAAGTACAACATTTGCATGAATACAATAGATTAATATACTGTACATAACCGCTCAAAAGTTTGGGGTCTGTAAGAAATACTGCTCACCAAGACAGCATTTATTTGATCAAAAATACAGTAAAACTGTAATATTGTGAAATATTATTACAATTTAAAATAACTGTTTCCTATTTTAATATATTTTAAAACATTGTTATTGTGATGGCAAAACTGAATTTTCAGCATTATTACTCCAATCTTCAGTGTTACATGATCCTTCAGGAATCATTCTAATATGCTGATTTGGTGCTCAAGAAACATTTATTATTATCATCACTGTTGAAAAGCACAGTTGTGCTGATATTTTTGTGGAAAATGTGATATTTTTTTTTAGGATTTTTTGATGAATAGTAAGTTCAAATGAGCAGCATTTGAAACTGACATTAGAAATGTATTTAATCTCACTTTTGATCATTTGATGCATCTTTACTGAATATAAGTATTAATATCTTCAAAAAACACCTAACCTCCAGCTTTTGAAATTTTAATAATATATTTAAATAGGCACACTGAATAAACAATTGTACTATGTATCAAGCAAGTTGTAAAGTGTTTCTCTTACCAGCCAATCTGTAGGAAACGATAGCTGGATCTACACCCATCGGGACAATTTCTTTGTAAACACCAACCTTCAAATCAGAAAAGCACGCTGCACCTCCTTCACTTTTCTGAGGGAAAAGTCAGTGAAGAGCATAGGTGATTTTAGACACTAGTTATGGGGGATTCAGACCCCATCTTTCATCTTAGAAAAAAATCTTGTCTTTAACATCTCCCTTTACCTGAAGTGACAAAACTTTAAAAGTTGGTTAAATTAAGTATTACTATTTCTTTTTTCCTGACAAACATATACCACTTTAATTGTCAGTCAGTCTTGTAATCTCCAAGCACCACTAAGATGACATCTCTGGTTATTATGAGCATTATTTGTTATTCTGGACAGTGGCACAGATACTTTACCTTGAAATCCTGTACTTGCATTATTTTGAAGGTTGGATGTGACAGCATTGCCTTGATGTAAAGATTGGTGGCTGTTTTGGTGCCACCAACCGTTCCATTGATACCTTCAGTAGCCACTCGTACCTGGAGAAGAACAACCTCAATCCAGTAAAATGGCAATAAAAGTCTGGAACAAATTTTGCTTTGCTTTTATTTACCTTGCCTGTTAGTTTAAGTTTTAAACAAAGCTCTCTCTGCCACTGACAAATGATCTGAGGATCATTTAACTGACAGTAGCAGTAATACAGCAGAACTTCACCTGGACCCCTAAAACAGAGGAACTCCATGAAAACTATCATCAGTCTTCATATAAGCAGAGCAGATGACATCAGAAACATGCACTGCACCTACGTACTTGATGAGGTCATCCTCTGGGATATGGCTTGTATTAGGGATCCAGGATGATACATCTGTTGATTCTTCATTAATGGACTCTTCCTCGCTGTGAGCCTGGTGGAGCATCACGTCCAGTGTCTCAGTGGTCAGCTGGTGAATCTCACTGGCATGGCTGTTGGCAATATGTTTGTGGATTGATGATGACTCTCTGAATGACTGTCCACAGCAGTGCCAAAGTGCTGGTGAGCTGTTTTCACAGGTTGGACGAACTTTCTTG
The DNA here is from genome assembly GCF_001515625.1 of Sinocyclocheilus rhinocerous. Classification (NCBI taxonomy): domain Eukaryota; kingdom Metazoa; phylum Chordata; class Actinopteri; order Cypriniformes; family Cyprinidae; genus Sinocyclocheilus; species Sinocyclocheilus rhinocerous. The sequence goes on along the minus strand of NW_015638958.1, from coordinate 124,796 downwards.
GATGCCACAAATTTCGCAAATGTCTAAACACCATGGGGAAAGTACTGGTATTAAACACTACAATCATCATATCAATAAGCGTAACTTAAAATGATCACTGTACTCACCATTTTCTTGTTATGAGAGTACAGTTTCCTTGTTGCTGAAAAGTCTGGTTTGTCTGCTTTATGGACCTCTGGACCAAGACTCTCAACTTCCAAATCAACAAGCATACTTGCCATTATAATTGTGATACTGATCTCCAATAATTGAGAGAAAACCAACTATTACCTATCACAGTTCACAATCTAATACTTTAAAAACAAAACACCATCCTAAAAACCTGCATATAAAGAAATGTAACCCTTTTGTAATGCAATTTATGTCGTTAACCCTTGACCGGTTTATTAAACACTGATAGGTTAATAAAACTAAACATAGAAGAAAACTAAACGTGCATTCATGGCTGTACAGATGAAATGACTCGCATCTACCGGTGTCCGATTCGCGAATGATTCATTCTTTTGACTCGGATCTTTTCATTGAATCAGATTCTAAATGACTATTTATCAGGTAAATTATAGCTGCGACAAACTGAACTGGGACGAGCAATAAACACACTTATTACCGTAAAATAGAAAGTTCAAAGCGTGTTTTTTACGCTGCAAGAACAACTAATAGGACACAAGGAATACAAGTGGTGCAGCATACCAGGGATCATAAGCCTACTTGTGTAAAATAATCAATTGTTTTTCTCGAATTCTTTGAAAACGAACTTCTCGAAAGAACCGACTCTCGGTGATGAATTGAATTGACTTCTCTTCTTCTTCTTCTTCTTCTTCTTCTAACCGCTTTTATTTTTCTAGTGTGGCTAACGGCTGTTACCATTCAACGCTGCAAGCTTTACTAAACGCAATTCAGTGGATATAAAATAGTACCAAAAGTGTATGCGTAGCGGTTTTTCCATACTATTTCAGCGGTCTGAATATTGCATTTGAGAAATGTCGAGGCGAAGGCACAGCGATGAGAGTGATGGTGAGTGAGTTAGCATGTTAGCATGCAGGTTGACAGATGTGTTTATGTAATTTTCATATTGTGTGTTTGTTTACCCTTATGATTGCAAATGAAAGACTTTCTGACAATATGGCAGCAGAAGGGTGCAGTATTTGGCATATGTAGTCTGTTTATTTGCATTAAGTGCATTTGCATTTAAAAAAGCCCCAAGTAACCAATTAAATGTTACTTTTCGAACAGATAGGAAGCTTTCAGATAAACAAAGCGCTTTGAATTTGATTATGATAATTTAGGACATAATGCAAGTCTCTTTGCACCATTTCATTGCATTTTCTTAAAACTATCATAGTACTTTTATTTACCATTAAATATTTGTCTTTTATTGTCTCAAAATTACACTACAGAATTCAGCTAATTGTGTTGTCATTCATGTTAGAAGTGACAAATTGAATGCTTGTTTTTTAGTTATTTGGCTGTTTTTGTTCTGATAACACTGTCCACTTTGATTAAAAGAAATTTTCTCATTTGTTTCAAACATGCAGACTTGTTAGAGGATAATATACGTGGTCAATTTCAAAGTTAGCTAAAAGTTCACCTATAAGACTCATATGCTTGAGTTTTTAATTCCAGCCGGCTCCCAGCCTCACAAACGGAGGAGGACGTCTGAACCCATTGAGATTGAAGACCGCTTGGAGTCGCTGATATGTCGAGTGGGAGAGAAGGTATAGTCTCGCACATCTTACTGCTCATGCAGAAGTGTTTTTTTTATTTTAGACATAATAACTGATTAATGTATATTCTTCCAGAGTACGTCCTCCTTAGAGAGCAATTTGGAAGGTCTTGCTGGTGTCCTGGAGGCGGATCTTCCTAATTATAAAAGCAAAATCCTGCGCATCTTATGTGCTGTGTAAGCGACCTGTATTTTAATGTGCAATGTTTCCTTTTGCTTCAAAACTGAATCTCACTATGCAATGGATGTTGTATATAACACTTTGTTTGTTTTTGCACAGTGCAAGGCTTTTACCAGAGAAGTTAACGGTGTACACAACACTAGTGGGACTTCTCAACGCTCGCAACTACAACTTTGGAGGAGAGTTTGTGGAGGCCATGATCCGACAACTTAAGGAGACACTAAAATCAAACCTTTACTCTGAGGCCGTTTACTTGGTTTGTGCTGTTTAGCATTTATAAAAAAAATAAAAAATGCATCACAACGATTTGATGGTTTAATTCATCATGTGCACTGCAGGTGCGCTTTCTCAGTGACCTGGTGAACTGTCATGTCATCGCGGCTCCATCCATGGTTGCTATGTTTGAGAACTTTGTCAGTGTTACGCAGGAAGAAGACATACCACAGGTGAACATGATCCTAAGCATCCCTAGCAGATCATATTCATAGATAATCGTGAGGCTGACAGATGTGTCTGTACAGGTGCGGTCTGACTGGTATGTGTACGTTGTGCTGTCCAGTCTGCCTTGGATTGGCAAGGAGCTGTATGAGAAGAAGGATGTGGAAATGGATCGCTTGCTCAACCAAATTGAGGGATATTTAAAGTAGGTTCCTCTTTCAGCTGTGAAATTACTATAATTTGCACAAAAAGATGGCATGAAGCGCAAGATGCAACACATTATCTTTTGTAGTGTCATATTTCCCTGTAATATTCATGGAGAAATAATGTAGAATGTTAGGCTATGATATTAACTCTGTAAAGCCTTACATATTAAGCACTAGTCTGGGAAAAAAAATAGCAATACATTTATTGAACTTTTAGACAAAAAGTTTGTAAAAGATCTAACAATATAAATAAAAATAAGCTCATACTCAAGAATGGGAAAAAATTTTTATTCTGATATTCTAAGTATTCTAATGTTTATATGGCCAAAAGGTAAGATGTAATTTTGATTGTTTGTTTTGCTTGTAATGTAAATCAGTTCAGATCTATATAATAGAATAGTAGACTACATAAATAAAATGCATTTAAAAATATCAGTTATTTCTATTTCTCCAAATAATATCTTAGTAATATATTTTAAAGCTTAGTTTTAAAGATCATATGATGCAGAACATATAATGCAGTGCAATACAATGATGATTAAATACATATTAATTAAATGTATTTGATCTATCATATTTGATACTTTATTTAACATAATTTCTAAAAAATGATATATGGATAATCAAGTAAACTTAGGTTGCACCAGTCCAGTAAGTGTTCGTTTTGAACAGTTACTAACAATATAAAAGTTATTCTTACTTTTTGTATATAAAAATCATCATAGATTTTACAGTAAAAAGACGTGTGAACTACAACCTGACTTGGATGTGTTTAGAATTATGCTAAAAGGTCTTTATAAAAAGTATAAGCATATAGCTACTATAATCAATCAGATGAAAGAATGTAGGAAGTTTTTCAGCAAAGTTTTGATTGAGTGTAATTTAGAAGCCTGAATCTGATACAGTAGGCTTTAAAGGGTTAAAAAACGTTATTTATATATATATATATATATATATATATATGTACGTATATGTGTGTGTGTGTGTGTGTACTGATAGAATAATGTGCTAGTTTTGATACCATGTTGTCTTTAAAACAATAACTTGTACCTTATTTTTCTTTGTTGATATTATGATGATGTTTGACGGCTCAAATGTGGTTATGCAAGTAGATTACAGAAAATACAGAGGAGTCTGCTGTGAAATGTCATGATTTGGGTTTTGTTACAGGCGGCGTCAGAAGACTCATGTTCCTATGCTGCAGGTGTGGACCGCAGAAAAGCCCCACCCACAGGAAGAGGTGAGAGTCCGAAAACAGGCTTCATCTATTCTAGACTCATCACCTTATCTGTAAGCACTAACAAAATATAAATCACAGTTATTCTCAATGCAGTTGTTAATGCAATTTGGGTTGTATTTTCCATGTATTTATTCATGTATTTTGAGGATGGGATTGTCTTGCAACCAGCCCATTTTGGATTCCCACTAATTTGACTACCGTAGAGTTTGATTAGATGATTTCTTCTGTGTCTCTCTGTGCAGTATCTGGACTGTCTCTGGGCTCAGGTGCAGAAGCTGAAGAAAGACCGCTGGCAGGAGCGTCACATCCTGCGGCCTTATATTGCATTTGACAGCGTGCTGTGTGAAGCCCTGCAGCACAACCTGCCCCCTTTCACACCTCCAGCCCACTCTGATGACGCTGTCTACCCCATGCCCCACGTCGTCTTCCGCATGTTCGACTACACTGATGCCCCAGAGGTGCAGTAATGTTTCAAATCTAGTCCTAATTTTTCAACTGGATCTATAATGGGACTAGGGTTGGGCGATGTCTACAAAATTGGCATCAGACGATGTCTACAGTGAAACATCGCGATGGACGATGACATCGGCGGGGGTGTGGGTGAAGAGTTAGGGGGTGTGCCCGAAGCGTGAATCCTTATAAGGAAAAACACGATTCCTAACACCGTGTCTACACCGGATGCGAGTGGTGCGGTGCGACAAAATACTATAGAACCACTGATCTATAATAGAGATTTATTATATATAGATTAGTCTATAGAACTCATTATAATCAGTGATGCGGTCTACACTGGATGCGGTGTGACACGACAAATCCCCGACAGTAAACTGCTGCCGCATTCTATTTATGACGTGCTGACACAAATTTCAAATGATTTTCAACGGTCTCTTTGTCGCGTCTAGTGTAGACAGACTTTAGCTGATGCGGCGTGGTGTGACACGACAACAGTTGCGTCCGGTGTAGACATGGTGTAACGGTTGCCTGTTACATCCTACAGTACATAAAATTTCACTTGCCACATAAACGGAGTAAGGAGAGATGACTGAGAACGATGGCAAATGATTTGCAGATCCTCAGTACCACTGACAAACATATAATCTTGTAAAATGTGTGGCAAGTACTGCCGCTCCATAGTATAAACAGAGTACCGTGCGATCTCGAAAGTGAAACTAAAAGCGATCGTGCATTCAAAAGCACGATGCCAGTTTCAATGCCAGGTATAACAGTGGCTCCCTGATGCCGAAATATATATGTAGTATAATTACTCAATTATATACCTGCGAGGAAAAATATTTAAATATATATTTTCCTTCCATCTCGTATTTATTCCCTTTAGGGGTTCTGCCTACACGTTATTTTCTTTCCGAACACGGTATTGGGGGGGGGATCACGATGCCGGCTCAACATCGTGATGTCTATCAGCAATCGGCGATGGACAATGGCATCGTTTATCGGCCCAACCCTAAATGGGACATCAGAGGAAAAAATGCATAATCCTTTAAAAACATGAAAATGCGTTTTTATTTAAAGGTCTTTAATTACATTCTTTAGCAGCAGTGTTGAAAATAGTTGTGCTGCTTATTATTTTGTGGAAACAGTGCTACATAGTTTTCAGAATTGTTGATGAATAGAAAGTTCAAAAGCATTTATTTGAAATGGCTTTTAATTGCCATTAATTAAATTCTTTAGCATCAATGTTGAAAATAGTTGTGCTGCTTATTATTTTGTGGAAACAATGCTACATAGTTTTCAGAATTCCTTGATGAATAGAAAGTTCAAAAGCATTTATTTGAAATAGAAATCTTTTGTAACATTATACATGCCTTTCCTGTCACTTTTGATCAAATTAATCCATCCTTTCTGTAAAAAAAAAAATCCCACTGACCCCGAACTTTTGAACTGTAATGTATATTCAGTTTTATTCATTTTTAATTTGCTTAAAATTGGTTGCGTTCCATGTTCTTGTGGATGCTGTTTGTATATGTAAGTGTGTTTTTGGCTGTCGTCAGGGGCCTGTGATGCCTGGAAGTCATTCAGTTGAGCGCTTTGTGATTGAGGAGAACCTGCACTGCATAATCAAGTCTCACTGGAGGGAGAGAAAGACCTGGTCAGTCCTTTGCATATGCTAATAGCATTACTTTTTGCTTTTCGTATTATTTGAAACTTACTTGGCCTTCAACTGTTTTTTTTTTTTTTCCCTCTTTCTTTTTTTGTTCTTTCACAGTGCTGCCCAATTGCTCAGCTACCCTGGAAAAAACAAGATTCCCCTTAACTACCATATTGTGGAGGTAAATAAGAATGTGATGCTGGTCATTTTTTATTTGATAATATGGCAAAATATATTAGCTACTGTTAGTGCAGTAAATGGGCACTTAAGCCCTATTCGGACGGGACTAGTTTTACAGGGGGTCTTTCGAGGAATTTGTGTTTCGTAGACGTACTTTGCGGTTTTAATCCTGTCCGAATCTGCCACATCAGTGTTTTTCTCAAACAACCTCTGTAATAATTCACGAGCAAATTACCTACTGTTTTTCAGCAAACTTCGTGATCCTCTGAGAAAACTTATCCTGTCCAAATGCGAATGTCTGTGATTGCAGACAAGATTTTTTTCACAACGGGTTTTCATTGTGTGTTTTGGCCAGCGTGAACTACCGTAGACGCTCTTACTACTGCGTGCATTTTTGATATGTTTGCCTCATGGCAAAGAAATTAAAAAATAATAACCAAATCACGTAAACTGTTAAGACTGGCTACTGTAATATCAGCGTCAGGTAAGATTACTCGCCTTCATTTCTGCACTCAATTACATAATGTTTTAATTACATTACTGTATGTACCTTTACAAAAATGAAACATGGGTTTACTAAATAAATACAAAAATAAAATAGTTAAAGTAACCACAAATTAACCATGGTTTTGCTATACTAGCCATAGCTTAACCATGGCATTTGTAGTAAACCTGTGGTTATATGGTTATATAATGGTAATCAATATATAATGGTAATCAATCCGAATGACTATATGCAATGTACGCATACAGAGCGTGTGATCTCTGCGATGCCCAGATGTACAAAACAGACCCTCCCACCTCTGTAATAAACACAGAGATGTTAGTTCTGTCCTAATTGGTACATGAAAATCACAGACGTCGGGTGACAAGAAACTAAACTCAGTTTAGTTTAGTTTAGAAAACTAGTCCCGTCCGAATAGGGCTTTAAATAAGTTATTTCAGTGTAATGCTTTATCTGTATCTCTGTAGGTGATATTTGGTGAGTTATTCCAGCTGCCGAGTCCTCCTCACATTGATGTCATGTACACTGCGTTACTCATTGAGCTCTGCAAACTGCAACCGGGCTCTTTACCACAAGTTGTATCCTTCATACTGACGGAAAACCATGCGAATTTGTGTTTTTAACTGATTCCTCCTTCACATTGTGCCACAGCTGTCTCAAATTTAAACTTTTGGTAACATAAGTGTCCCCTACTGTTGTAGTTTTCTTTAACCTGCCATTATTCAGCTTGCTCAAGCCACAGAAATGATGTATATGAGGCTGGACACAATGAACACAACCTGCATAGACCGGTGAGTCTTCAATTTGAAGTTGAATAGTTGGCTTATCCATTCCCTTTTGTTAAAGGGATAGTTCACCCAAAAATGAAAATTGTCATTTACTCACCCTCATGTCGTTCCTGTATGAGTTTCTTTCTTATGTTAGATATTTTGAAGAATGCTGGTAATCAAACAGTTGATGGTCCCCATTGACTTCAACAGTATTATTTTCCCTACTATAGAAGTCAATGGGGACCAACAACTGTTTGGTTCTTCAAAATATCTTTTGTGTTCAACATAAGAGAGAAACTTATACAGGTTTTGGGTTTAAATAATATATATCATCCTGAGAAAGTAAAGTTACCCAGTTGAATTCTGATAACAGACTTTGAATTGAATCCTCATTAAAAGTAAAACTTTTCTTACTACATTAAAAAAGAAATGTTAGCAACATTGACTTCAAAGAGGCTTGAGAATCTTCAAAGCTTTTGTCCCTTTAATGTTTCTTTAATATGGTGGATTATTCTGTTTCAGGCTCATCAACTGGTTCTCCCATCATCTGAGTAACTTCCAGTTCAGATGGAGCTGGGATGACTGGTGAGGATGAGCTGTTTCCTCTGGGAATTATTTGTACAGGCTGTGCATTGTCTGTTTGTGTTTAAAAAGTTGTTTATTTTATATAAGTATTGAATTTTGATCTCTTCAGGGCTGACTGCTTGACTCAAGATATTGAAAAGCCTAAACCCAAGTTCGTTAAAGAGGTTTTGGATAAGTGTATGAGGTAAATTTCACACATCTCTTTATTAAGTTGCATTGCTTTTTATAATTGCTAATTGGACTCAGTTAATGCATGCTGTTATGTTTATTACACTGAGCCTTGATTATGAACCTGCAGGTTGTCGTATCATCAGCGGATAGTGGACATTGTTCCTCCGAGTTTCTCTGCCCTGATCCCGGCTGACCCTGTGTGCAGCTATAAATATGGAGAGGAGGCTGACAGTATGTTCGTGCTCACAAACACATCTGTGATTCAATGTGTACATTTATATTTATATGCATGCATGTATACATGTCTTTAATTTTACGTTCTCATAGTGACAACCAACCACTTCCACTGTTTTATTATTTATTATTTTGCAGCTGAATTATATTATCTTTCAGTATAGTTGTGTAATGTTGTTTGTCCATGTCTTTAATTTTACGTTCTCATAGTGACAACCAACCACTTCCACTGTTATTTATTATTTTGCAGCTGAATTATATTATCTTTCAGTATAGTTGTGTAATGTTGTTTGTCTTTGTCTTTTAATTTGTTTCAGGTTCATTACCAGGATTAGCTATGGCAACTACAGTGGGTAACGCTATCAAAAACCGGGCATCTAATGAGGAGATTCTTATTGTTCTAAAAGATGTCCCTAATCCAAACCAGGATGATGATGATGGTGGGTCTGCCTTTTGGTCTCATATGACATTAAGCCACTTGCCAATCATAGTCCAACATCTAGTCTAGGGCAGGGGTCCTGAACTCTGGAACTTGAGATCCACTTTCCTGCAGAGATTAGCTCCAACCTGGATTAAACACACCTACCTGCAACTTTGTAGTAATACTGAAGACCTTGATTAGCTTGTTCAGGTGTGTTTGATTTTGGAGCTAAACTCTGCAGGAAAGTGGATCTTGAGGTCCAGAGTTGAGGACCCCTGGTCTAGGGCTATCAGTTGAATTTAAATAGATAATTGTTAAAGATATTCAATAAATTAACTAAATATTTATAACGTATTTAATATTTATGTACGTAATTCATAATGCATGTATATACATTTCATTAAATAATCCTGAAAAAGTCGCTATAATACAATGATTTCTGAAGGATCATGTGACACTGAAGACTGGAGTAATGGCTGATGGAAATTCAGCTTTGCCATTACAGAAATAAATTGTATTTTTAAACATATGAATATAGAAAAGTTAATTTAAATTGTAGTAGTAATTCACAATATCACTGTTATGAACAAATAAATACAGCCTTTATGAGCATGAGACTTTTCAAAAGCATTTTTATTTTATTTGTATTTATCTTTCAATGATTGTTATTATTAATTTTATGAATGTTATTCATTTTAATTTTTTTTAAATGGTTGGTCTACTTAAAAGACTCAGAGGTTTTTGGAAATTACACTGGAAAAAATAGGTTATTAACTGGTGTTATTTGAGTAAAAAATATTGTTTAACATCACTGAACCAACCTATATACATTACTTTATACCTGCAAAACTAAGGTTAAATCAGGTAGAAGTAGCTCTTTTTTGTGATTTTTTTTTTTTTTTTTTGAAATAATAACATCACAGACCTTGAATGACAGTGTAAATACTAAGAGAAACAAAAAAGCAACAAACAAATTCATAAGTACAGTGAATAATACTTCAGGGTAATTTAAAAGGAACATACAAATAAACCACGGCAGCAAATTACCACACAGAATAATGCATCTTCAATTTAAAACCGTTCTTTTAAAGCTTGGGCTATTTTATTCCAATAGGTAACAGTTTGTTTTCTAGTCCCATTAATCCTTGCAGTGCTGCGTTCTAAACAAACAATATTATGAAAAGAAAGCAGCCAGAATCTTCTAAGATCCATGTCAGGTTTAAACCATTGCTGTATAATTGTTTTTTTTAGCTGCAGTGAAGCCAGACATTAACAATCTTCTCTGAGCTTATGTAAACTTGTAAGAAGAATCATCATTTAACAACATAAGACAAGGATCAAGATCAAACTTAGGTAGAAGTAACTCTTTAAGGTAACAATTGCACATTACCACTATTTGCAGTTAACTCATAAAAGCACAGAATTTTGTCTTTATACTTTCAACTTGGCATTGTGTATTATGAGTATATTTGGCTCTTATTACAGATTGTTCCTCATTTGTATATTGCTTTGGATAAAAGCATCTCCTAAGTGAGTGAATGTAAATGCGTGGTTTTCTGTATGTAACCACACTTCTCCTTTCTATCCAGACGGGGGCGATGGCTTCAACCCTCTAAAGATTGAAGTGTTCCTGCAGACGCTGCTCCATTTGGCTGCGAAGTCTTCCAGTCATTCCTTCAGTGCCCTGGCCAAGTGAGTATCTCCTGCCAAACCCCACACAGGCCTGCCAGCAGCTGACTCTGTGCTCCCTCTCTTTCTGCTCACAAACACTGCCTGTAATTTCTAAAAGCACAGATCATTGAGAATGTATCAAAGCTTGTAAAATGCTCAGGTGCCGTTCTTCTGGTAAACGGCAATGGACGTGTTTCTTTTCTCTCTCAGGTTCCATGAGGTTCTGAAGACCCTTACAGACAGCGATGAGGGGAAACTGCACATCCTCAGGGTTCTGTATGAGTTCTGGAGGAACCATCCTCAGGTGGGATCATTCAGACATCATATTTTATATATTGTATTGTCTGATTGCACGCCAGCCATGGCATTTATGAGAGCTCATGCTGTCATTGTACTCTTTCAGATGATCTCAGTGTTGGTGGACAAGCTGGTACGGACCCAGATTGTGGACTGTGCAGCTGTGGCCAACTGGATATTTTCTCCCGAAATGGCTCATGATTTCACCAGGTAAACCTGCAGAACACACTTACTTGTGCAGGGGCGGTCACTGCAGCTATAACTGATTTACGTTCATTGGGTCTATGCAGGTTTTATGTGTGGGAGATTCTACATTCCACCATCCGGAAGATGAACAAACACGTGCAGAAGATTCAGAAAGAGTTGGATGAGGCAAAAGTAAAGCTGGAGAAGCAACACAACAAAAAGGTAGAGAAAAAATATTTTTCACTGCTAAGACACTTGTGCATGTGGGCTTTTGTTCAAACCACACAGCACTCTGATTTGTTTTTTTTTTGCTATTCTGATCTTTGGGATTGCCTGTTCTTCACTGTTACTTTAGTAAGGGCTTACATTGCATCGTTTGTTTGTGCAGTGCAGACAGTTAGTATCTGGAATGTCAACATTGGTTGCTGTAGTAATAATGTAGGTGTCGGCCCTAAGCCAACACACGTTCTCATCCAGCAACTAGTGAGGATGGACCAGACAGACAACTGGAAATTTGGCTTCTGGTTGGTCACAATGTTGCCACAGCATTGAATTGGTGCCTGAGACAACATATGCTGTTGAGGAGGGATTACTGCATTTGTTTTTTTACATCCTACCTAGAGTCCCAGACACTACAAAAACTACTCTCATTCAGACAAAAACAGATTTCTTATAAATAGTAAATGTATTTCAAACAGGGATGCACCAAAATGAAAATTCTGGGCCGAAACCGAAAATTCTGGATGCATGAAAATGCTTTGTAATGATTATTTATTATTTTATTAAATTAATTTTGGAAGACTTTTTAAATTGTGATCAATTTTAATGACACTGAATTAAAAAAAAACACAAGCCAATAAAATAACCACACTTTTACTGAAAGTAACACAATAAAACTGGACAGAATTTATATTAATATTGGTAACCCTTTTACAATAAGGTTCATTAGTTAACATTAGTTAACTACTTTAGTTAACGTACTAAGAATGAACAATAGTTCTTCAGCGTGACAGTATAGTGTCCCCGTCACTATCCTGGGGCGTTAGGACCCACAGAGAACACAGGGTGAGCACCCCCTGCTGACTTCACTAACACCTCTTCCAACAGCAACCTAGTTTTCCCAGGAGGTCTCCCATCCAGGTAC
>NW_015638958.1:107462-112727 GCF_001515625.1 Sinocyclocheilus rhinocerous | reverse complement strand
CGTTATTTGAGCGGACTTTGCTTTTCCGGTGAGCATGAGCGGTACACGAGCGGAACGCACATTCATAGAGTGGAATATTGAGCGAAGCGTCAAATTGCGCAGTGATGAGGAGAGTGAAACCTGCGCGCTGAACACTGCCGGGCGGGGTGCCATATATATTATTTATTATTATATGTAGCTGTATTTCTCTTTCAGCCAAAAACCGAAAATGCCATTTCGGACGATAATTTTCGGCTGCCGAAAATTCAGTGCATCCCTAATTTATAAAACCACACAGTATGGTGCTTGGAATCTTCATTTATTTTTATTTATTGTGTTTCAGATTATTAAAAAAACATCTAAGTCAGTTTTGCGTTGTCAGTGTGAGCAATTTTATCTTTGTTTTTTTTTTTGTCTTCATTTTCTTTAACTTATCTTTTGTTTTATATTTTTAAATTAAATTTTTTATATTTATCTTAAATATATTCATTTTGTAGTTTATTATTACTATCATCTATTTTATTTCATTTTTTGTTACAACTAGTGCTGTCAATCGATTAAAAAATTAAATAATCACAATTTTTTTCTGAAATTAATCACGATTAATTCCACCTAATATTAAAGTTTTTAAATATACATTTATATTGCAATAACTTCACATTCAGTCTTCAAATTAATGTAGAAACAACATAAAGAAAATATAATTGTAATATTTGTTTAATGGCATCTTTTTTTATGACTGAAGGCGAGTATCACTGATACCAATACTAGTGATGTCTCTAGGACATTTTTTCCCCCCTAATATTTAACCATTGACTATATGTAATGTTGACTATACTAACATTACCAGGGGTGCACATACGTTTTTCAGCCTGGTTCTCAGAAGAGAACCTGGAGATTTGGTTTGGTCCTCACACGGCACATGGTGTGACCCATTAAATATAACTATAGAAAATAAATTAATAATAATAGTGATAACATTATTGCACTTTATTTATTTTTGTTTAAATAATAAAGTGTGATAATACTATTTTATTTAAAAATAAAAGCGAGTATTAAATGCAAATACAATTATTTTTATAGTAAACTTAAAAATAAAATGCTAATATTTTTTTTTAACTTTTTTATTATTATTATTATTAATTTTGCAATATGCGTCGAACTAAAACTTTGACCTTTTGCAACGTTTTGATTTAAGTAGCCTATTATTAAAATGATTCAGATATCGCACGCCCTTGCGATATGCATATTGCGATATTTACATTTGCGATATTTCGATATATCGTGCAGCCCTAATATGGCCTGACAACATCTCATCTGACCACAGTTCACTGTTGTTCTACTGAAGCTCCCTCATCACCTGTACCTTTTCCGCGCTCATTTGACTCGCGCCTGGCGCTGAGGCTAAAGAGTGCGCGTCTGAAAAGTGTCCTATTTAGGTATGTGCCGGTATTTGGTAATGCGATATATCACGATAATGAACATGCATGATATTGTTATCGTGGGCACTTCAAAATACCGTGAATAATTATTTCTTACAAATTATTCAGATTTTTTGAATGCATTTAGAGAATATTTTCCCCATCAACTGGTCACAATGCACAACACCGCTGTATGTATGCTGCGTGAAAGACGCATGCGCACTCTCATGTAAACAAGCACGGATGAGAAGCGCATGGCGGAACGAGTGAAGGAGATGCACTGAATGAAAACAAATTCACTCTATGACAGCAGATGGCGCTAAACTGCAGAAATGCAGCCGTTACCCCGGGAGCCCCATAAACAAAGCAGCTGCACTACTTTCTAAAAATGTATTTAAATAGTTTAAACCATAGATACATATCTATGGTATAAACACAGCCATTCAGATTTTTGTATTCACCGTGGTGTTCATCACAGCACCAAATACTTAAATAGTTAGACTTAATAGGCTATTTATTTTAAAACTTGTTTTTTTACATTTTAATCTTGACTACAACATGCCATAGGTATTGTTTGAAAATGTTTGATTCTTTATTGTTTGGTCACACTTTAGACTACATTAAGGCTCTATTAATTAACATTAGTTAATTAATTAGTTAACATAAACTGCCAATGAAAAATTCATAAGTAAAATTCAGGTAATTTCAATATTTAATAACACGTTAAAATCAAAAGGCACAACTGTGTTATTTAATGAACTAACAGTTGTATTTTTTTAAACAAAGATTAATAACTTCAGTGGCAAATGTAGCTATTGCTCATTATTAATTGTTAATGCATTAACAAAGGTTAACTAATAAGATCATATTGTAAAGTGTTACTTATTGGTCTTTATAATAATTCATTTGCACTTTAATCTGTGAATTTTTTCATACATTTGTGTATTTATTGTATGTAAATGTTCAGTTTTTTTCTGTTATAAGAAAAAAGTTATTAAACCTGTTTGACAACATTTTTTTGCAACTAAATTTCAATACCACGATAATACCGTATACCGTGATAAAATCATTAGCAATTAATCGCAACATGAAAACTTCATACCATCATATGCCTAGTCCTATTTGATGTGGTCGTAAAGATGTATATAATATAATGTATATATGTATAAATATTTTTTACGCCATTTAACTGGAACAATTAATTGCCTGCGTTAACGTGCTAATTTTGACAGCACTAGTTACAACATATTACAAACAAACATCATAACCTATTAAAACAGTTATTTGATATTATTTTCATATTTTATACCTTTTATTTTACCGTGTATATTTGTGAAAATGAGTATGTATATTTAATGTTACCTATGCTTTGTCAATATTAAGATTATTTTAATGTGCCAATGAAAACATTGGCTTTCTCCAGGTCTTTATCAACTTAATGATTCAAAATAAAACAACAAATTTTTACTTTCACAAGCCGTCAAGTATTTCGAGCTTGCAGCAGGAAGTTTCAAGTTAAAGCTTACAGGTATGGCATTTTGATGTAGTGCGAGAACACATGAACGCAAGATCGCTGAAGAACGCATATTGAGAAACAGCCTAAGCCTTTGGGCACTACACTCAAATGTAATGAAATGATTAAAATTATTTAATGATCACTTTTAATCATTAAAAAAACAATATAGTGTAGCTTTAAGGAAAATTATTGCAAAATCATTTTGCACCAATAACTGCTAAAATATTTTTTTGAGACTTTAGTGTTTGCAACTTTACAGATCTTCTTTATGCACCAAGAGCTTGTAACACTCCAAAGAGAAAGGAAAAATTGAAATCGCATCATATGACCCCTTTAAGAATATTTGGTTGTGATGACTCTGAGTATGTGTGCGTTCTTTTAAAAGCTTTGCTTTAAACAACTAATATGAAGCCTGATACAGAGTGATGCCCATTAATTACTGAGAGCTTTATGTGTTTGAGATCTGAAAAGTTTCTCTCTTCCTGTAGCAGCGGGACAGCGGTGATGAAGAGGACATGGAGAAGAACAGTGAGGATGAGGAGGGTCAGTTGGAGGAACAGATCGAGAGGCTGCAGGAGAAAGTAGAGTCGGCCCAGAGCGAACAGAAGAACCTTTTCCTTGTTATATTCCAGGTGCGTCCTTGACAATGCAGATCCATTTTATCCTGATGTAAAAAGCTTTTTTGTTAATACGTTTTTTTTATACAGGCGTCATTACTACATTAAAAAAAAAAAAGCTGCAAAAGATGTGTCCCTGTTAATGCCACAACTCCTTTTACACCTTGTTCCTATTTGTCAGGAAAGAATAAACATTACATTCTTTTCATGTTTTTTTCTCTCTGTGTGTCTTTTGTGTTTCATTATGATATTTGAAGACAGTGCCTGGAGCTAAGAGATGACAAAAGAACTGTTGTTATCTCCTTTTCTTTCAGCGCTTCATTATGTTACTGACAGAGCACCTGGTTCGCTGTGAAACGAGCGGCGTAGACATCAACACCACCTGGTACAAGAACTGCATCGAGAGGCTACAGCAGATCTTCCTCATGGTAGTCCTGATCCACATGTTTGCTGGTCTATACTATGTATTGTTGGTCATTAAACATCTCTTATTAATTACCTTCAATCTTCATTGTTGTCCACAGCATCATGTGATCATCCAGCAGTATATGGGCACCCTTGAGAACCTGCTGTTTACTGCTGAGCTCGACCATCATATCCTGGCTGTTTACCAGCAGTTCTGTGCCCTTCAGCTCTGAAATCCCACAATGCATCACTTCAGACTGTCACACCTGCCTGTTTATGTGGCATTTCAAGGTTTAATGACATCCATCAGGATCATTGGAGATGGTTGTTTTGTAAGTAGTGATATTGGGAAATGTCTGACCCTTTTTGGGCCCTTGATATGTTTGTGTAGTGTTTCTGTTTTTCTTTTCATTTTTTTTTTACCCATTGTCATCAGCTCTGTGGTAAGTGTAGGTCTTTTAAAATGCTTGGTGTTTAGTAAACCATGATGAAGAGCTTTGTTTTACTCAAGCAACCATGGTATGAAACTACTTGTTTTTATGTGTTTTATGTCATTTTGATTGAAAAACGATTTAGTCGAGTTGGGTTACAAGTAATTCTGCGTTATCAATGGTGTGCCTCTGTAAAGCAGACTGAGCTCTTTTGCCACTGTAATGCCATGTTTTGGATGATAAGATGTCTTCCTCTTTTTTTTTTTTTCTTTTTCTTTTTTTACAAAAATACAAAATCAAAAAAATAAATCACCCTGCTTATGTGTTGTTCTTGCATGCATTTAAGAGGATGTGGACTGACATGATCATTTTTGGGTATAACAGACAATTTAAGTCCTTTGTGAACTGTTCATACAATTAAGATAAAACGTATGAAATGTGCAGATGAGTATATTGAGTGAAAAATTACTTTCCAAAAACAGTGTTTTTGATTGTATAATTAATTTTATTAACATACAAACAAATGTTTTGGTCAAGTTAGCAGGAATAGGTAATACAGGTGCATCTCAAATTAGAATGTCGTGGAAAAGTTCATTTATTTCAGTAATTCAACTCAAATTGTGAAACTCGTGTATTAAATAAATACAGTGCACACAGACTGAAGTAGTTTAAGTCTTTGGTTCTTTTAATTGTGATGATTTTGGCTCACATTTAACAAAAACCCACCAATTCACTATCTCAACAAATTAGAATACTTCATAAGACCAATAAAAAAAAAATTTTTTAGTGAATTGTTGGCCTTCTGGAAAGTATGTTCATTTACTCTACATGTACTCAATACTTGGTAGGGGCTCCTTTTGCATGAATTACTGCATCAATGCGGCGTGGCATGGAGG
>NW_015638958.1:104809-107330 GCF_001515625.1 Sinocyclocheilus rhinocerous | reverse complement strand
TGAGCCAAAATCATCACAATTAAAAGAACCAAAGACTTAAACTACTTCAGTCTGTGTGCATTGAATTTATTTAATACACGAGTTTCACAATTTGATTTGAATTACTGAAATAAATGAACTTTTCCATGACATTCTAATTTATTGAGATGCACCTGTAGATAATGATTTAAATGGTTCCTGAGCACTCGTCTGGGGTTAGTGTAAATGCCCATCTTACTGTACACTGTCACGCTTATTGCATGGCTACTTTGCTAAATAAATAAATAATTGGAAATGAAATACTGATCAGAACTGAAAATACTTCACTTAAGTGAGAGGAAAGAGACCATAAGAGTTCTGAGAGCTAAAAGTAGCAGCGAAGGAGTTAATGGACAAATGTACAGTTTAGCGGTCATTCAAAACATTTTGACCACACAATGACCGATCAGAATTGAGTATTTCATAAAGCTGTGCAATATTTTGCATCAATACCACAGTTTAAATCCTAGTATAGCTATATACAGTATGGAAGCTTTTTCCCCACAATGATAAAACAAATGGTAATTGCCACTTTTTCTCTCACAATTCTCTGAAAAAAATACATATAAACTTACAGTTCTGAGAAGAAAATTGTCAGTTGTGAGATGTAAACTTGTAATTGCAAAGAATAAAGTCAATTGTGAGAAAAAAATAGCAATTTTTAATTTTTTTTTACTCTGTTAGAAATAAAACTGTTATGACTTTATACCTCGCAATTATTTTTCTCAGAATTGTGAGTTTATATCTAGAAATTTTAAGATCTTCCAAAAAAAAAAAAAAGATTTGCAAGAAAAAGTTGCAATTACCTTCTCTTTTGTTTTTTAAACCACAACAGTTATTCTAACCCAGCAACTCTTTAATTATGCATTTACTTAAGGTAGAAAGTTAGTCCTATGGACATTTTATTGCACTCAAATATATCTCTACTTTCATAATATAACTAACAGCCTAAGTTTCCAACTTTAAACATCCAACAACATATGTACCTCATCAAATAACTACATTGTAAAATAATTATTAATGCATTAAGTACAACAGTTAAAAAATCCCTGTACCCTGTATTGCAATAAAAACATTTAAAATTTGATATTAATATTGCATGAAACATTTGGTCTTGGTTTGGCTTTATGTAACATTAATTGCGGTTAAGCTGGTACCACTTCTGAGCATTTAAGGCACGTATTTCCAATGTTAATGAGGTAAAAGACTTCTTAAAGTGTACGTAAACACTGTCATCAGTGGTTTCTCTTGCTGTTAGATCAGTCCGTCCCTTTATGCATCAGTGCTGTTTGCCCAGGTGTCTCCTGTTGACTGCTCTGTCACCGTATTTGGTGAGGCTGTGGCTTCCGCACGGAGTCTCCGGTAATCCGTGTGGAAAAAGCCAACAAAGCAGCAGGTGCCCAGAGTACACAGGCCTGCCAACACCAGCACTGGCACTGTGTGTGTGTGTGTGTGTGTGTGCATTTAGGATAAAGAGCAAGAGAGAGAGAAACAAATTAATGCCTGGAGTTCAGCCCAACTCTATCATTAACTCATCAAGGCATCAAGTGACCAGGAAAAGCCGGAAGGCTGGATTAATTTGGACGTGTTCCCATTTTGAACATTTTCACTACCCACATTGGATTCAGTTTATGTGGAAAGTAGATGTGAAACTAGTGCACTAACCATCCACACTAGACTTGCAAAGCATGGTGGGAGTCGTGACACGGTGAAGGGAGGAAACTATTCGCCACTAGAATAAAGCCATGCTTTTTACCACTTACTGCACAGCGCACTGCATACTATCAGTTAATACCTAGTATGTGAAATATTTCAAATAAGTGCAATACTCACCTGTCCAGCTCAAATTGGCATCTGCTCCAGTAGCACATACAGATAATGGAGAATCTGCCATTGGTTTGGCCAGAGCTTGTAGCAGGAGCAGATAAAGGGCGGCCTGAATTTGTCTGATTAAACATCACATGAAACACATCAGTAAAGTCTATAAGATGGTAATAAGCTTAAAGGAATAGTTCTCACCCTCAGGCCATCCAAGATGTAAATAAGTTTGTTTCTTACGGTGGCCGAGAAGTGCAGAGCAAATCACAATTCTGAAAACAAAATAACAAATTACAAACGCAAATGCAAGTTTAAAAAACTAAATAAAAATTCAGAAAGCACAACAACAATTCAGAAAACATTATAACAAGTCAGAAAACACAATGACAAATTCGAAAACAAAATAACAAGTCAGAAAACACAACGACAAATCCGAAAACAAATTTACAAGTCAGAAAACACAACGACAAATCCGAAAACAAATAAAAGGTAGGTATAGTTTATGAGACAGCGCCATTGGTTTGGGATTACCCACCGCTGACTGGACGAGACATCTGTCAACCAACGTATACAGGAAAAACCAGCCGAAGAACAGCAGAGTCGTCGTAGAAAGTTCGGAGATGGTATTAAAGTAGCTCAGTTTAAATGTATTGTATGAATTGCCCTCACTCTGGAATAAAAAATA
>NW_015638958.1:81910-102770 GCF_001515625.1 Sinocyclocheilus rhinocerous | reverse complement strand
GGGATCGAACCCGGGTCGATCGCGTCAAAAAGCCAACAGCAGGCACTTATCCATCTGCACCACTGGAGCTAATCCACTTTTACCACTTTTAACTAAATGTAAATAGACACCCCGTATTTTTTATTCCAGAGTAAGGGCAATTCATTTAAACTGTGTTCTTCGGCTGGTTCTTGCCTGTGTACGTTGATTGACAGATGTCTCGTCCAGTCAGCGGTGAGTAATCCCAAACCAATGGCGCTGTCTCAAACTATACCTACCTTTTCCGGTTTGTCTGATTTGTCGTTGTGTTTTCTGACTTGTTATTTTGTTTTCGAATTTGTCATTGTGTTTTCTGACTTGTTATAATGTTTTCTGAATTGTTGCTGTGCTTTCTGAATTTTTATTTTGTTTTTTAGACTTGCATTTACGTTTGTAATTTGTTATTTTGATTTCAGAATTGTGATTTGTTTAGCACTTCTCGGCCACCGTAGTTTCTTCATCAGAACGATTTGGATAAATGTAGTATTACATCACTTGCTTATTAATGGATAATCTGCAGTGAATGGGTGCCGTCAGAATGAGAGTCCAAACAGCTGATAAAAATAACACAATAATCCACAATCCACATGACTACAGTCCATCATTTAATGTCTAGTGAAGTGAAAAGCTGTGTTTGTAAGAAACAAATCTATCTTTAAGACGATTTTAATTTTACACCGTCCATAATAACGCTTCTTCCAGTAAAATTCGATCTCCTGTTGTCCTCTCACATCAAAATCCACCAACATATTTACTTTGAACTATTTTGGTCTGTTTTCACTTGTAAACAGTGCATGCATAATCTGTACATATTTCTCTCCTGATTCAGACAAGATGACTTTTTTTTACAGGAGAAAGCAAAATTATGAATAGAGGACTCTATTTTTAGTGTATTTTTGTTGGAAGCCACAGTTTGAAGTTAAAAAAAAAAACATCTCAATGGTGGAACTGTTTCTTACAAACACAGCTTTAATTGATGGACTGGAGTGGTGTGGATTTTTGTGATGTTTTTATCAGCAGTTTGGACACTCATTTTGACGGCACCCATTCACTGCAGAGGATCCATTGGTGATCAAGTGATGAAATTCTACATTTCTCCAAATGTGTTCTGATGAAGAAACAAACTGATCAAGAAAGGCCTGAGGGTGAGTAAATTGTGAGAAATTTTTCATTTTTGGTGAACTATTCCTTTAAGAGAAGAGTTTTAGCAAGTTGTTGTTAAAAACACTTAATAAAAACCTTACCTAGACACGAAGATCAATCCAGAGGATGTTGCTTCACCCACAGGATATGAGCATTCAACTCCGAGCTCCATTGCGATGGGATATACAGAGTACCCAAAAAATCCAAACCACGCACGTACTGCACCAATGATGACCTTCTGCTCGCTTAACTGGGAAACCTGACGGACAGCAGGATGACATCTCAGGTCAAACACACATTAACAACGCTGAAATCATTACTCTACTCACCACAGCAAAAACAGAGCAGCCCAGGGATGTCAGACACATGTTTATCTTAGTGACTTCTTTAAACTTCTTGGTCTTATCCACGTACAGGCCGAGGAGAAAAGCACCCAGAACACCGAATACAATAGCAACTGCACCACACAGTCCTGCAAAGTCCTGCCACATTAAACATGTAGAGACAAAGTTATATTCACTCGACAAAGCTAACACTACTAATACTGTACAGATTTGGCAGGCAATTGAAAGTGATGTTTATATAAACCTCCTATCTATCATCTATCTATCAAGCTTTCTTAGGTAGTGCAGTATTTAATGCTATGTTTTTTAAATGTATAAGTCAAGGCTTTGTCAATCCATCATTTAAAGTTAGCAATCTTTGTTTTTCGAGTTAGTTGAGTTGAGCTAGTTATTTAACATATTATGGCACAGGTTGGTTTTATGGTTTGAGGTAAATGTGGGTAAATTCTTTTTGGGTTCTTACATTTGAGTAGCCCTTAACACAAAGTATCTGCTCCAGCAAGGTGGAAAAGCAAGTGAATACCCCTATTCCTGAACCAAAACACACCAGCAGGACCATGTATGCTTTGTTTGTCAGTAGCTGTAAATAAAAGAGTGACAAAATGCAGTGAATCTCAGACAGCAGTACAAAATGACAAGAGCCACCTGTAGTCAGATGCTATATTTCATAAATTCTCGAAAAATGCACTCATGCAATAAGTTTGTTTAAAATGGTGTAGTACCAGTTTCACCCCCTGTAGAAAAGGTTCAGAGCTGGAGGTCACCATGCTGGCAGAGGGGGGTGTCAGGGGGACGCGTTCACGGATCCCCACTGTTGCTAGGAAACAGGCTACGATGGCAGGTATAGCATATATCAACAGCTACAAGTCAGACAGAGAGAAAGCGGGACTATAGGGATGTACATAATACAAGAAATACAATTCTTCTGTCACCAAGTTCTTACCAGCATGAAAAGAGTACTGGTGTAACTAATTATCATCGGAGAGAAGATATTCGCTAAGAGTAGCCCAACAGTATTTGCTGGAAAACAAAAGAGAAGAATATTACCATTCTACAGTAAGTTAGGCTAAAGGCATTTAAATACCATATAAGATATGAGCTGTAAAAAAGGTTACCCATGGAAGCCATCATGTTAGCTGTTTCAGAAGATAGGAGGAAAGAAAAGTATATAAGTGTGTTTCTTTTGACTGTCATTGTTTCCTGTAGACTGTCATTTTTCGTAAATGTCATGAATATATTTACCACAGTGCCTTTTAAAAAAAAAAAACATCCCAAATTATGTATTGTGTTTGATAACTTTCTGTGGTGAAAGTGACATTTTAAACATTTAATAAAAATAATAAATGTGTTAAGTAAATAAATAAACGAGGAGGATAAAATGGATCACTTTTATAGCGAGCATTTTAAATAACACAATTTACACAATATATGTATATATAAAGTGTTGCATTTTTTGGCAAAATAGTTTGATTGCAAATGACAAGTACGTTAACTTTTAATTCAAATTTATAACTAGTCGCAAAATTGTTGGTCGCGGTGAAAATCGGTTTGCGCACCGGAAATGAAGTGCACGCTCGTTGCGGCTTGGTTAATATTAATGATGTAATATAGCCCAATATATAGCCTATAATATAACATTTTATCTCCTATTATTTTCCCACTTGGTTTATGTGTGTTTCGTCATCTTTTATAGTTCGTTTACGTTACTGAAAACCAAATGAACTGAAGTGAGATACCCACTAGGTGGCAGCCTACAACAAGTAAATCTAATTACCGTAAAAACAAAATGTTACAAACGAAAGTTTTTGCACGTCAAGAACAAAGTGGAGTCTGTGAGTTTGCAGGTTGGTAGGCCTACAGATGATTTGGGACAAACACATTGTAATTTAACTGAAGAATATATGATTAGTTACTTCAGTGAATATTATTTGACCTTAAGTCAATAGAAACCTTTACCTTTTATATAGGCCTATATGTAATATGGCATGCTGTCACACCTAACCATACTTTCTGCCAAAATAACACATTTACTAAAATTATATTTACAATAAAACTGTGATATAAGTCATCACTGCCAAAAAAGATGCATTACTGATTAATGATGTTTTTTTTTTACAGAGGGAAAAATAACTTAATGGTATTTGGCAAAAACTATAGTTATTATTCCTTTTTTAAATTTATTTTCGTAACAGCTGGTAAACAATATTCAACTAGATTTGAGAGTATGTTTGTGTATACCGAGAAGCGCAGTCCCAGTGTGTCCAGCACCCATGTTGTGATCAGACTGAAGAAGATAGCAACCACTACATAGACTAGCGACAGCCAGTTGACCAGATTTAGAGAGATTTGCAGATATTGTGCTGTCTGGTCGGCCACAGGAGCAAAAGTCAGCCATGACTGTAGAGAAATTGAACACATGAAAATGAAGTTGTAGCTTCAATGTGTACGTTATTACGATATCTATTCAAAAATACAACTATATACATATGTATATATGCCATTTATTAAATATATGAAGTTGCTCTATGACATAGTCAAAGTCTCAGTTCAACATTTTTTTTGAACTCAGTTCAAAAAACAGAAACCACAGGTCAGAAGGGCCCCTCACATGAGCTAAATATGACAAACACAGAGTGACGTGCAAGTGTATAAGCAGCAAGTTGTACTGAGAAATTATACTTGAATTTAAACTATCGGTACAATTATACAAGTCAAGCCACATTGTAAATAAAATTTGAGTAAATATATGATTTTATTTTCCTCCAGAACGTAATTGAGTAAAAATACAAGTTAATTTCAGTGGTACTAGAGTAAACACTTAGAAATGAAGAACAGCTATACCCCTTCTGATCATTATTCACAGTGCAGTGGCCAATTGCAGTGTTGTACACAATAGCATTTACTTGTTAGCTATCAAGAATATTATATGTATGCAGCAGCGTGACAGATGGCAGTCAGCTGATCCCAAAACACAATACAGTCGTTTTATGCACCACTGCACAACTTACTGGGACGCTGTTTCACATTAATTCAAATTCATAGATGTTGTTTTGCAGTCAGTGTGGAAATCTTTTGTGCACTTTGTGTAACATAAGATGCTTTCCTAAAATGAACTGTCATTGATGATTGTAAAAATTATTTTTGTACTTAAAAATTCTTAACACATGCCTGCGACTACAATCCAGAATCAGATATACAGGTTTAGGCCGTCATCATATTTCCTCAAGATTGTAATCTTTAAATAAGCTCTGAATTACACCATCTGCTAAGCTTTAACACAGTGTGCCAAGACACGATGTAGATTTCTCGTATTTCAGATGAACAGCTTTGGACGTCTTGGCCTTGTAACACATATACAATGGTGTCAGTGCAAATGACAGGTCCCACGGGAGCCACGGGTGCATAATTAAGATTGACAAGCCCCTTTCTGGCACACGCCCTCTTCAGATATAATAGCCTCGGGGGGACGTATCCATGTCCTACTACAGCTGGGCTATTAGGAAGACCCTGTTATGACCCTGTAGACTGAAGCCCCTAGTGGACTGATCACTATGGAAAGTGTGAACATAAAAATCAGTTCAACTCTGGATAAATTGGGGGACTTGAGCAGCAACAGACATAATAAATTAGTAGAGATGTTTTAATTTACAACATGATATGCTGATTAATGATTAAATGAATCGCAAATATCCTTTTTCATATATCCATATCAATGAGCTTGTCCCTGGCCTACAAAAAGCTTGTTTCTTTTTGTAAAATGACAATATGCTTTGGTTTACATCAGTGTTTCTCAACCCTGGTCCTGGGCGTCCCCCAACACTGCTCATTTTGTATGTCTCCCTTATCTGACACACCCATTTCAGGTCCTGGAGTTTCTTCTAATGAGGTAATGAGTTGAATCAGGTGTGTTTGATTAGGGAGACACACAAAATGTGCAGGGTTGGGGGGCGCCCAGGACCAGGGTTGAGAAACACTGGTTTACATCATAGCTGTGAAACATGATTTGCTAATTACTATTACAAGTCAAAAGCACGTGATTCTTATAGTTTCAGTGGAAACATTTTATTGGACAAAAATGTGAATATGCAAGAAGAGGACTGAAAATTGCGTATAGCCTAGATAGCCTATTTATTAAAACATAATTGTGTCAACTTGATATTAGTTGAAAGCTAACAGACATGCACTTAAAGGGATAGGCTAGTTCACCGTCAGTTGCTGGCCCCCATTGACTTCCATATTATGGAGAAAAATAAAAACCACTATGCAAGTCAATGGTGACCAACTAAAGGAGAACTATCCCTTTAAGTGTATAAAACGTAAATCTTAATTTCGTTGAATGTTTAAAGTAAACATAACCCAGACTGGAGCGCTTGGGAAGAGGGATTCATGACATGATTACTTAGGTGGAGTAATTCAAAAGTACCTTCGGTTCTATTCAGATAGCTATATTCCCCTGGCATATTTGTACTTAATAAAAAAAATCATTCACGTAGGTTATGATTTCTCTGTAAATGAATGAGTAGCCTATGCCAATAACATCCTACCATTGCGTTAGAACAGTTTAGCAGGCAGAGTACAAATAGGATGAACCATCTCCTTTTGTAAACTTTGAACTTTAGCCGTGTTTCTTGAGTCCAGGTGAGACCGAACATCTTCACTCGAGCTCCCGACGAGCGGTTCAGCGTCCGCGCTTCCATCATCCATAATGACAATCCCGAACCACAACCAGATCACAGATTAAAAACTCAACCCGTCGTCAGCGGTGTATCCATTTGGGTCCAAAAACAATTCTGTCAGTAATCTACACAAATAACTTAACCAGTTTCCAAACAGCGAACAACTAAAAATCACGAGCATGGTTATTTGCTTTGTCTAGAAAGACCATTGTTTTGGTTTTGATTTCACATATATGCCGGTGAATGAGAGTTGTTAGGCGCTTCTACCTTGCAACAAATCCACAATCACATCACCACTCCCTTCAACCCGTGACTCGCTGTCATAGCGCCGGCCGGTTTCCTGAAACTCCATGCTTTATCCGTCTAAAGTTTGGCAAGTATAAGGTAAAGTACTTTAAAGGATTTCCAAAACAATCTAATTCCAAAAAATGTCAACATTACGTTCATATATCATTTTGCATATCATGCAAAGGTCAGACTATTGATCCAGGAACAATTTCAGGGTGCATCATCATCATCATCATCATCACCACCACCATCATAATTATCATCATCATAATCAAGATTGTCATCTAGTTTGCAACCAAATTTGAATTCAAGAAAATATTTGATCTTTTTTTTTTTGACTTTTTTCTTTTGATCTTTTTTAAAAATGCGGTAAATACACAGTTAAAAATAATGTTGTTTGTAATTAAAATGACATCATAACGAATTAAATATAAACCGGACAGATCATGTTCAAAATAATGACACGTGTGGTAGCCTATGATAATTCAGTGATTCCCAAGGACCTGTGAAGAGGCCAAAATCTTTTAACTTTATTAAATGTGTCATTTATTTATTATTTAGAAAAATATATTTGTGTCTCAAAAGCGTACAAATAATTAAAAAGTAGGCTACCATACACTTACAATGTGTTTTTATTGTATTTTATTTGTATATAAATAGTATAGGTAATATATCTATTAAGATACATAAATACATGTAATTATATCTAATATAATTTTATAAGTTAATAGTCGTTATTAAGCATAATCACTAAATGTAATTCACCAAGATCCATGCAACTTTTTTCAAATTAATAAAACACATTAAATGGAGTATAATCCAATGGTTTTAATCTCTCATCCACCCCTCCTCCCCTCGACAAAATCTGCGCATGCGCAGCGGGGCTCCTTAGTGCGCTGTTTCGGCCTGTTTCGGCACTGGCCGGACATTTTCGCCTCTTTGTTTTACTGATAGTGGATTTAACTCGGATTCAACCCAATATCCAGCGGACCGCTCTGGCCATAAACAGGTTTGTTCCTTTAAGCTTGAACCGATCCCCCCGATCATTGCACGTATGCGTCTCCCGAGCTTTCTTTCGGACGGCAAACGGGGAGTTTTCATTTATTCTCGCTGTGTTTTTTCTGCTTGATGGCAGCTCTGCATGGCTATACGTGCTGTTATATGTGCGGTCGTGCTGTATGTGCGTGTATACGTGTGTAAATGTGTGTGTGAGTGTGTACGGCGACGCCGGGCCCTGCAGCTCCTAACCGGGGTCATCTTTTGTAAGAAGGGAAAAAGTGTAATCTAGTGTAGCTGGAGTTTCATAAGCATGCACTCCTGTGTCTGATTACAGTTCTTGTGCTGGTCAGTTCTCCTCTTCCTCCTGCCTGGAATGTTCTTGAGAGCTTCCTGTCCATCATAATCATCATCCGCCTATCTGTGTGTTGAAAGTTGGGGTTTGATGCTCTGGCATGTTTGCATGCAAGCTAAAATGAAATCTGGGCCAGAGAAAAAGTTAAAGCCCAGAGGGTTTATTGGGGAAGCATGTGCAAACCTGCACCCCAGACTCCTGGAGCAGGAACAACCAACAAGTCCTGTCTCATGTGTTTGGACACATTCACTTTTGTGAATGCTTAACATTATAGTTGGGGGTACGGCGAACAGGATATTGTTGTTACAGTATTGATTGCACTATAGACAATTTTCTGTTTTCCCAAAGTTGTGGGGGGTCGTGTCCCCCTTACGTCCCATGGGGATCTACGCTACACCCCTACATGATGGACGTATTGAGTTGTCAGGTCTGGACATTGGTCGACGTCCACATTGATCTGGTTTCTCCTGAGAATCAGCTGTGAAATTTCTGTGTTCTGGCTTTCTAATAACCATGTTGACCACTGAAAACAGATTTGTTCTATGTCCAGATGTACAGTATGTTGGTTTAGAGTGTTATCTTAAATATAAAATGTGTCACAGTGTTTTTGATCTAAAGACACCACCTTCATGTGATGCTGTTTACAGTATTGCACTGTGAGGCCTTTTACAATTCAGCATTTTTTACTATGGTAAATCTCATGAAGGCTTTCAAGAATGAGTCCAGGTTGCATTTCAATACAAACAAAAAGGTAATAAATAATCCTTTTGTAAAGTTGATTTTGAGGACCATTAAGATTTTTTTATCTTGTCACAATTTTTATGACATTTTACATCATTTCAATTTAAAATTGTATCACAGTATTCAGATTCATCATTGAGAATAATCTGAAAAAAATATGCATTGTAGTAATGACAGGTAAGCTCATGAAAATGTCACAATGCTAAAAAAAAAAAATATAATAATATAATATGTCTTGGACATGTTCTTGACAGGTTTTATAAGACTCACACACTAACCATAGTCGTTGACATAACTAGTGAGTCAAACATTCATATGATGATGTTTCATTAATGCATGATTAATCGCTTAGTCAATATCATGACTATTGTCTGATGGTTTCTTGTCAGTGTTAAAACAGTGTGATAGTCTGAGGAAGTCTATACATGTCATCATGAGACACGTGTTGTTTGTTAATAAGTTTAAAACACATTTATGTCTTATGTAGTACTAGCTAAAGCAAGTGGCCTATGGCTATTGCGCAGTCCTCCTCTCTAATGTGCCAGCAACTGTTAAGTGGTTTTCAGTGAAAACAATGCCTTTCAGTTTGTCCATGTTTTTAGTGCATACCCAGAAAAGCGAGTTCTAAAACCGGTCAAGCCTGCGGTCTGGCATTAAACAGTGCAGGCAGTTATTTACGCTGATGTGAAGTTATCTCATGTTAAACAAAATGAGTTTAATATTGAGTCGGTGAAATGTGACCCTGGTTTTGCTGAGGTGTAGGTTTACACTTACAATTACAATTATGTAGATTAGATCAGCTGGATTATATCAAAAAGCATCTTCAGTTCTAGCTAACATGTGACTCAAGTGTGAATTCACTGAAGGTTTTTTTTTTTTTTTTGGTTGATTCAGCTCTTCATAAACAGTTAAAATATGTGATACTTCAGTTTTGCTTGTGTAATGTAATGTGCAAGAAGCAATGGAATATTTTGCAGAAATGTCACTACAGGCTAATTTTTTACAATGAACCTGGATTGTTTTTGTCCAGTGCCTTATGGTATAAGAAGACCGTATATAATTTAATAAAGGCACATGAGAAGTTAAATGAACACTTATTTTGCATAATATTTAACGTCAGAAGAACTGCCAAGTGTTGTCATCCAATGCTTATAATATAAAATTTTACAAATATTGGCCGATTAATTGGCCTTGCCATTATCACTAGTTATCAGGTTGTATTAAAGGGTTAGTTCACCAAAAAATGAAAATTCTGTCATTAATTACTCACCCTCATGTCGTTTCAAACCTGTAAGACCTTCGTTCATCTTCGGAACACAAATTAAGATATTTGCATAGACCGCAATACAACTGAAATGTTCCCAAGTCCAGAGACGTAGCAAGGAGATCGGTAAAATAATCCATGTTTGCTGTCTATGCAGGGTCAGACAGCACTCAGATTCCATCAAAAATATCTTAATTTGTGTTCCGAAGATGAACGAAGGTCTTACGGGTTTGAAAACGACATGAGGGTGAGTAATTAATGACAGAATTTTCATTTTTGGGTGAACTATCCCTTTAAGATCCTTTGTTTTGGCCTAAGTGAACTGCAGTTTCTACTCCTCTTTCATAAGCATCCAGGGTTGTAGTGGATGAATTCTGCTGACAAACTTGAGTCCTACTTCCGTAAATGTGGGTCGTGTCAGAGCTTGTGATGTTTCCTGTATACAGCTTATAGAGTTGGAATTTTATCAGATTTTATTTACATAATAAAAAAAATTAAGAGTTTTTAGTTCACCCAAAAATGAAAATTGTTATCATTTGCTCACTTGCCCTCACATTGCTGCAAACTTAAGACTTGCTTTTTTTTTTTTCTCTGTGTGAGATCATAGACATAACGTTTATGCTGCTACAAGTGAAAGTGGGCATGGATGGATACTGTCAAGTTCCAAAAATGACAAAAACGCACCATAAAAGTGTGCTGCAAGTCTTCAGAAGACACATGCTAGCTTTGTTTGAGAAACGGACTAAAATGCCATACGGACAAATTTTTTTGTACTTTTATGTCACAGTGCCCATCCCTGTTCACTTTTATTGTCCTGAAAACAAGTGGTGTATAAATAATATGCTGAAATTCACATTTTGTGTTTTATTAAAGAACGAAATGATAGTAAATGATATCAGATTTGGGTGCGAACCAGAGTATTTTATTTAATCAAGAGCTGATAAAAAGTGGCAAGTAAATGTTGTGGTACTGCCACAGCACAAGAATGAACCTTAAATGACAACCCCTGGGTTTTCAGATTCTCAGTGTGAGGGGAAGTGAATCTCAGTATTGGCTCAAAGTTCCCCGTGTGATGTTGTCAGTCTTTCAGGATGCAGTCTCTGAGTTACACAAGAGTCAACATGCTACTTGGGTGCTTTGTGTGTATTTTATCTCAAGGAGACAACCTTCAAACTTAGAATCTCTCTGTGTGATTACACATTGTGGAACACAAACAAGATTCAATTCAATGTAAAAGTTTGTCCTATAGCCTGTAAAAACTGGCGACGGTTTTTAGAGAGCTGAACAATGCATTCCTTGTTAAAGGATTTCATGCAATAAGCCAATGAACCCATATTTAGTGTGATTTTGATGTTTTTAATGAGGTTAACTACTGGAATTTAAGAGATATGGGATTTTACTAATAAAGTCGTGCCTTCTTGTCTGACGAACTTATTAATTTTTCAGTGGTGATGCTTTCA
Source organism: Sinocyclocheilus rhinocerous (assembly GCF_001515625.1). Lineage (NCBI taxonomy): Eukaryota > Metazoa > Chordata > Actinopteri > Cypriniformes > Cyprinidae > Sinocyclocheilus > Sinocyclocheilus rhinocerous. The sequence goes on along the minus strand of NW_015638958.1, from coordinate 91,485 downwards.
GATCTGGGTCAGTATTACAAAGGTCACTTTTCTTTAGTAGATGTACAGCCAGATAAGTCTGATAAGAAAGTGTCTGCTAAGAAAGAATTCACAGACTATTGAATTATTTAAAATGAATGGACATCTTGATGTGTGGTAATGGGGCCACATCAGTTATTGCTTTTATGAAATGGTTGCAACATCTACATTGGTTTATTTCAAGAATTTTTTTTGGCTAAACGGCTTGTGTGTTGAAATGCTTTCCACACCATTGACTTAATTCTGATTAAGTATTTAAACTAGTAATTGTGGCTTGGGCTGCTTAATGTCTAGTTTGTTTGTATAAGACATAAAACATTTTTTACAGTATATTCTGCTGGACTTTCATCTAGTTGCTTAAAAATACTGTAGGTTTCTAGAGATATTTAAAATTGTTTGTAATTTTCTGTCAGTCTGACTTCCTAGACCAGTGTCTTTTTCCTTTTCTGGTTCTTTTGTTATGGTATGAATTTTGTGAGAACTTTGGAAACTGATTTATACTGTAATGTGACTTGATATACATTGATGAATTGTCATTTCAGGTCACAAATAAGACCAGGAATGTATATCAAGAAAGTAAATGGGGTCAGTTCTGATTTTATATAAATGTTTAGTATGTTTTTTTTTTTTTTGTAAAACAAGATGATCCAAAGTCTGTAAGGTGACTTTATTATGAGTTAAGTGTATTTTAGGTGTACTATTTAACACCAGTGACTTAAAATAGATAATAATGTAATGTTTGTGCTTTACTAACAATATTTTTTGGATATGGTACCATGGTTTTCTTGGATATGCCTTGGACTATCGTGCAAATTTAAGTATTCCATCACTCACCATATCAAAGTACCCTGTTTTTACAATCTGATATCATTGCTGTTCCATGGTAGTACTGCCACTATACTTTTTTTGTAAGGGTTTATTGAATTTGTCATTTAATAATTCATTAGGCCAGGTGCTCTTGCACTCTGAAAAGCGGTATTATCAGGTTGCTGAATGACATCAGTAAATCTCAATTGTTCAGCAATCTTATAGTCCGGCTCTGTAGGCGTAGAGTTGCTCCCAGCTCCTCAAACAGACCTGACACTCCTCAATTGATGATTTTTTTTTAGCACCAGGCCATAAAAGACTGTTTGTAACAAGCGTGAACTACTATTTTTGTCTGATTGCCGGGCCGTGTTCATTTAAGCGTTGGGGTCGCACACAAAACCCATTTTTCCAGAGACAAAACTGGCCTGCTTAGTAAGTCTGTCGTACTGTGGCGCTTCATTAGCTCCTCACAGAGCGCTTCATACAGCTGGCAGCGTCTGTGTGCCCGGCCATCTCTCAGAGCACTTCAATAGCCACTGACGGATAACAGCAGATCCTTTGTAGCAGCAAATGTGTGAGAAACTGGGCGAAAGGTGTTACTGCTGGACGCTTTCTATGAAAATGTTTGACACACCCTGTTATGAAAACCATATTCACCTGTGGCATATGAGACGCCCTTTCTTTAGGGTCAGGTTAGGGCATTGCCTGTGACCACTAGCTTGAGTGCTGCCCGTTCGTCAAAGCAGTTTCTGTTCGTAAACCCCACTGTGTGTCCTGGTCAAACGTGGATTTTGGTTTCTTTTGTAGAAAGCTCGAGCTGAGTTTGAATTTGTGACAATCTTTGACTGCATATGTAATGGAGAGCTGTGTCTGGAGTAGGAGAGGTTTAAACTGTCCTCAGGTTTATTCTGCTGCACTGTGTTTAAAAATGACTGGTTTATTTGGCTTTTTTATATATCAAATCAATAGTTTAGTTTCATGAGGTATATATTACAGATTTTTCTGGTGTAAACCTGAGTAAGTTTTGTGTAGCATAAAAAGGAAAAAAAATCACACTACTCTAAAACGCAACTTGTGCTCCATAATGTTTTTCATCATAAGAACACATTACAACACAAAACATGCTGACCTTGGCCAAAGTTAGTGTCATTGTACAGAAAAAGAGAAGTGTGAAATTTGTCCTTTTGTATTCAAAATACAAGAATATGTATTTAAAATGGCATGAGTGTAAAAAAATTGTTTTAGGTGAACTAACACTTAAAAAATAATTTTTACGAAAGGAAAAAGGCCATAAAAAGCTGTTAATTTGGCAACTGTAAGTTACCATACCATATATGGTGAATAACTGTAAACTGATATGTATCTGTAATTTTATTGTTACTGTATGGATTTTGCGAGTAAAAAAAAAAACTTGAATTACCACAGAAATTAGCCTATGATTTAAAAAAAAAATTTGAATTCGCATATGATTGTTTTATTTCTGCTTATTTTTGTTTTCAGTAATGGAAGCTAAGGTGCTTCATAATCTATTCTATTGTAAAGTTTATTGCACTAATTTTGTGTTATTGTTACCTGTAGTATTCTCACCATATTTTTTTTTTACAGGGAAGTTTACACAATTTACAATATTTTCCTCAAATTTTACACACAAAAATATAAAAATAGTGTAAAATTCCCTGTAAAAAAAGTTAATTAGTAATTTAGTTTCATTTATGCTAAATTTAGGTTAAAATTCATACTGATGATAGTGAACAGATTGTTGTTTGGCTCAGTTTAAGTCCTGTGATTATGAGTGTATTGAATGAAAAGCTTGGGTATAATTTTTTTTCTGTGAAATATTTGCATCTTCACTGCAAATTCTCTGAAAGTTCTTATCTGGAATTCTTGTTTGTCATGATAACACATGTTTGGTTTTGTTCTTTTTGTTGTCTGTGTACAGTGATGATGATAGTTGGTTTAATGATAAGAACATGACAAAACATACCATCCCTGGTCAAAGTCTCAGAAGTGTTTTCACATTGTACAGTTGTGTGTATGTTCAGTTTGATTTTGCTCTAAGTGGTACAGCTGTGATACGATGGTTTCCAGTCACGGCTCGGTTCCTGTACAACCCCTAGCATGATGGTTTTGCTCCAAACGCAAGCTACCACTGATTCAATTTGCACCAATGTCAATTTGATCCTTCTAAAGTTGGAAGCAAATGTTGGACACTGTGTGGCAATGATCTAACTATTGGTCATGTTTTTTTAAAACCCACTGAGATTCGCATGGCTCCAGTCTGCAGGCTGTCATAGGCACCGTTTCCTGTATTGTAAAGAGATCTGTTTTTTTTTTTGTCACTATAGTACCACAACAAAGTAAAGTGGCGCCCTCAGCAATGGTAGATTCAATTGCAGTTGATTTGTTCAGGCAGTTTAGTTCATAAACTGGAATTTGGGAAGTCTAGATTCTAAGTTTACAAAGAGAATTACTGAAGTCAACATAAAATGTTATTCACAACCATTTTTACTTCCATAATGTGATGCATTTCTGAGTAAAACAGGATATTCATTGAAAAAATGTGGGCCAAGCCTTGGTCCATTGGGAATGGCTTGAATATTGAAAAATGTTATTTGTCACCTGTTAGTTGAAACTTACACTCTAACATGTTCAACTGTTGGTTCTGTTGTGATTCTGATTATACACAGTTACTCATATCCTTTAGATGACCTACATTCATGTCTTTGGTTTAAGTGCAGTAATTTCACAGGCTAGCGAACAGACAGAAACTCCCAGACTGGAAGTCTCTCTGTCTGGACTCAAGCAGGCCAGCAAGAAACTTATGTGTGGGCATCTTAGAGAAGTGTCAGCAAATTGTAATTCACATCACTGATATTTTATGTATATCGTAAATTATATTTTGTTGGTGATAATTTAATGTATATTGATATTATAATAAAAATAATTAATAATTCTGTTATAAATGAAACATTTATTATTAGCCACGACATAATCATGCATATCTAGTTTGTGATCAACAAACGGTTTTATCTTAAAGATGTTGCATACATTTTTTGTAACCCCATAGTACAGTTGTAGGAAAGACATGGGAAAAAAAGTTCCATACTATTTTCAATTTGGCTTAATCTTGAAAACAGAAAATATAATTTACTGAAAGCATTCTGAAAAGGCAAAGGGGAAAATAGTCTATTTCCTTGCAATAATTTTGTGTATAAATGTGTGTAAATAAATAAATTCCTGTGTGTGTTTTCTGCAGCTGTGTGAAGTGGAGCACAGGATGCAGTGTTAACACCACCCTGTGTCTCGCAGAAGAAGCCCGGCTGCCAGACCCTCAGCAGTAGACACATGGCGGCATTAGGGGTAAGTGAATCACTTCCTTTTGTGCTGCACAATGTTTAATCTGACTTAGAAGGAATAGTTAAAAAAAAAAAAAATGAAAATTTGCTGAAAATGTACTTACCCTCAGGCCATCCAAAATGTAGATGAGTTGAACTGATTGAGCAGATTTGATGAAATGTACCATTACATCACTTGCTCATCAATGGATCCTCTGCAGTGAATGGGTGCTGTCAGAATGAGAGTCCAAACAGCTGATAAACATAAAAGAAATCCACAAGTAATTCACATGACTCCAGTCCATCAATTAAAGTCTTGTGAAGTGAAAAGCTGTGTGTTTGTAATAGACATCCATTATTAAGATGTTTTATCTTAAAACTGATGCTTCTGATTGAAATACCATAATATGTGTAATATGTCCATAATCCATAATAACACTTACTCCAGTGTTACACTGTCTACACCACAACAGCTTGAGGCTGTCTACAAAGCGACTGTTGCAAATCATTTGAACTTTGTGTCAGCACATCATAAATAGAACGGGGCAGCAGTTTACTGTCGGGGATTTGCCATGTCGCACCGCATCCAGTGTAGACAGCATCACTGATTATAATTGGTTCTATAGTATTTTGTCACATCGCGCAGCGGCGCTCGAGTCCGGTGTAGACACGGTGTAAAAGTCCGTCCCCTGTTGTCCTCTCACATCAAAATCCACTGACAGTTGTTTTGGACTTTTTTCACTTGTAAACTGTACTTGATCTGTTTCACTTTTGATCTGTTTCATTGCTTCAATGAAAGTGATTTGACGCTTTCATTGGAAAAAGTTATGGATAGAAGTAATTTTGTGGATAGATTTGTGTTTTTTTAGCCAGAAGCAATTGTTTGAAGTAAAAAATATCATGATAGATTTGTTTAGTACAGAGATGCAGGTTTCCACTTCACAAGATGGTAATTGATGGACTGGAGTCGTGTGGATTAGTTGTGCATTATTGTGATGATTTTTATTTTTTTTTCAGTTATTTGAAATCTTTCTGATGGTACCCATTCACTGCAGAGGGTAAATTTTCAGCAGATTGTAATTTTTGAGTGAATATTCCTTTAACAATCTTAAATGTTTCACCCCCAAATTTGATCTCCTCTTGAATAGAGATGTTGTGTGGAATGTCTAAGCTTCTTATTATTTACAACAAAAGTAAATGGTGATTTATTCTACTCTAAAAGTTCCAGTAATAGTAATCCATATGACTCATCATGTGTTATATTCATAGAACATATTCTTTTATGTTCTGAAATTTATGTCTTTTATTCACTGATAATCGTCTCCTCTGCTGGAGCTCACAAACTTCATTTGTGCTTGTTTAATTAAAAAACCGCAGCGGTCAAACCATGTAACATTTTGTCTATTCTAAGCAAGTTATTAACTAAAAATTATATTGTGACATCTGATATCCATGATCCTGGTGTAATGTTTTCTTAATACTTGGATTTAACTTTTTTTTTTCCCCCTCCGAATAATGCATTTAGACTCATGGGTAAATTAATGACTTTGAAGCTCCAACTTTTATTGAAGCCCACTAATGCGAGAGCGTAATATTCACTGCAGCCCGTGGCAGTTCTCTTTCCTCATTTGACACTGCACTACACTGATTATGTTATTGCAACTTGGCTGGTGGCTGAATTCATGACTGAGGTTTGAAAATCTTTTATGAGAAAGTGCCATAACATAAAACACCTGTGGTTATGCCTTACTGAACACATTTAATCTCATTAGCTATGTTTCCATCCAAAGATTCAAATTTAACTTGTGCACAAAACTAGAATATCGCATAAAACATTTGCGAATAAAGCACCGTTTCCATCCAACGAGTCAAACAGAACAAAATCGTCACTTCCTGATAAACTGGCACTAAATATCACTAACAAAAGTAAGAGAAGCCACTCAATACAATAATTTTCATGTATGATGAATTACTCGCGCCTCAGAGCGAGCAGACACAATAAATGCTGTCATTGCTTTCGGAGGTGGATGCCTGCTGTTTGGGAACACAGTTGTGTAAGACAATTATACAGAAATACTTTGATGACAGACTTTGCTCAGGCATTTCAGAACAACCAAAACAACATTTCAGATGCTGTGCGACGAGATCGGTCCGCTGGTTAGTCAAGTTATTTCAGTCCCATCATGCAAAGTCACATTACTTTTTTGATGTGCATATATTCTGCGATTATTCCAAAAATGTGCATAAAAATAGGGGAATATAAACATAGCTTGTGGTGCTTGCAGTGCTTCTCTTTCATCTTCTACACACTTTCCTGCAATTACTTCAGTTCCAATCAGCACCAACGTGCAGATACCATTCAGAGTTTTTGTAATTTCATAAGTTATCAGTGCACTTTATTCCAAAAGAAAAAAAGTCTTTATAATTTTTAAAATGCTACTTAGACATAATTATAATTTAAAATAAAAACATCAATATTATATTTTATCAAATTTTTTATTATTACATTTTTTTTATAATTTTTTTGTTAATATTATTTAAAAAAAACTTTAAACCTGGAATAACATACAATGAGACGGGGGTATGTTGTGTAAATAGGGTATGCTGACTTTAATGTTGAAGTTTGTGTAATATCTAGGTATTTCAACTTTAATAAGAATATCAAAATTGATTCATATATTAAAACAGGGGTTTCATACAATCTCTGACCATTCACTACATTACATTTTAATGGATGATATTGTGCAAATTCCCACTTGGTTCTAACACAAATTTTTCTTAAAAGCTGAATCACAAATATTGAAGCAACATAGATCTAATTATTTTCTTTCCAGTGGGCTGCAGTGGTGAATAATCTGTTTAATCTGTATTGAATATGAGCAGCATGTGTCCTGACACGGATTGTACTTCAGTGTATAACATGTCTGGTCAATATAGTTGTCTGGCTGCTTCACATGGGACGTCCCTAAACAAACAACATTGTCTTTGAAATTGGAACAAGGATTTAACCAAACGAAAAACATGACTACACTTTATACATGAAAATGAACTAACACTTGTTTTTGACCTTTGTTTTTAATGTAATGGATGAAGGCAACCTAATAGTTGGGTTTATAAGGTTGACCTTAGTGACCTTTGAGATCACCCTCCTGACTCCTGTTCCTTCAGCCTGAGTATTGGATTGCTGTTTTGTGTGTTGTGAAATACTTTAACCTCTTTTTCCTCCCTTTCTTTCTCATCCAGAACCCCGAGATGTTAACCAGGAAGATTAAACTGTGGGACATCAACGCCCACATCACCTGTCGTCTGTGTGAGGGGTACCTGATCGACGCCACCACGGTCACGGAGTGCTTACACACCTGTAAGTGTTATTGCTATACTAATATCTAGTCTTTATTTCAGTTATGAACGACATTTTTAATCGCTATTGTCTACAGATATTATTGTGTGCAGAAGTGCTGCTTTACCTAAAAATTTAAATTGGACTTAATCGTTCATTTACTTTTAAGACTCTTTGGCCTGGTTTCACAGACAGGGCTTAGACTAAGCCAGGATTAGGCGGCGGCCATAGTTCAATTAAGACATTCAAGTAATTTTTATAAACGTGCCTTAGAAAAAAACATTACTAGTGTGCATCTCGAGACAAAGCAAAGGCACTGATGTATTTTAAGATCAGTCAGTGCAAGTTTCTTTCAGCTGAAACAGCTAGGTTTAAGCCTTGTCTGTGAAACCAAGGGGTTTATTTTTTGGGCTCATAAATGGTGAATTTTAAAGAATATCCTGGCCACTCTTGTCCTTATAAAGAACACGAAGTGACATAAAATGACAAAAAAAAACCTTAAAAGTTTTATAAAAGTGGTCCAAACAACTATATTCCAAGTCTTTTAAAACCAAATGATAACTTTGTGACAAACAGACCCAAATTTCGGTGTAATGAAGCCTTGATTTAACCTGGCTCTCAGTGGCGTGTTCAGGTGAGAAGCAGAGATGTTAACAAATGGTTCATTGGAGTCAAATCTTTTCCAGAGAATGATTTGGTTCACAAAACCAGGTCCCAATGATTCGTTGTTGAATCAGACTGTTTCACACTCAGCTCACTGGCTCGATGATGCTGTTGCAGGATTAACAGCACAATTAATGGGAAGATTATCAGTGAACAAATCATTTAGGACAGTTTTTGTGAACCAGATTGACCGATTTATTAAAAAGGATCTGACTCAGAATCTCCTTTTGTAAAAGTCATGTGGTTTAAACCGCAAAAAGATGAGGAAAAATTATTTGTATTGTTCAGATTAAGTATAGCATGTCAAGCTAGTTTTTGAATTGAACACTAGAGGGAGTCATTGTGCCACAGATCAAGAGCCTTTGAAATTATGCTTTAGTAGTTTGAGTCCTAAAACTAGAAGGGCTATTAGTTGTATTTTTTGCCTCTGGGTTTGTGCCGAGTCATTTGAACAAATTCACATCAATGTGACATTCTTGACTTTTGGAAATCAGTAGAATTATCATTGTGACATATAATGTGATGCGCACAGAATGAATCAATTTACTAAAGGTGTATAAATTGTGTGTGTTTGTGTGTATATATAGTCTGCAGGAGTTGTTTGGTGAAGTACCTAGAAGAGAACAACACGTGTCCCACATGTCGGATTGTCATTCACCAGAGCCATCCGCTGCAGTACATCGGGTAAGAGTTTACAGCAGCAAACAAACACGTCTCAATCAATGTAAACCCCAGAGCTGTCCAGTAGGGGTCCATCAAGGCACACCGGTGAATAGCGTAGTCTTTGACTGCTGGCTTCTGCGCATGTTAGTTGCGTGTCGTGCAGCCACATGGGTATTTGAAGGCGACGTGGCTCCCTCCAGCTGTCTTTGTCGGAGGGTGAATTATTGATGTCCAGGGTGGAGTGTTCCTCTCCAGCACACACATCCCAGAGAAAACATCTGCTGATGTGACCTGAAAGTTTTAGGCACTTCTGGAACTGAATCGCACTGCATGATGTCATTTTAAGGGCAGCAGCTGTGCTAAACCATCAGCTGCAGGTTTACTACAAATCCACACTGTGAATCAGGGTAGAACTGCCACATGGAAAGTCATGATTACAACTGCAGGGTGTTTATTTATCACGACAGTGCAGGATTTTGCACCATTTTTTTTCTGGTTTGAGAGGAAGTGGCTGTGAACAGTGTTGCCAGATTGAATGGACGATTTCCAGCCCAAAAGCTCACAAAAGCCCACCCAAAAACCGCCCAAAACTTTAACTGTCAAAATAATGTGATGGAATATGTAAATCAAGGTTGATAAGGGCCATTTTAACTCCTTCAAACAAAATAATGATGACAAAATAATATAAATATAACGTTAGATAAATTTCCCAGGTGGGATCGAATCGGGGCAAATAGCCTACATTAAAG
>NW_015638958.1:80882-81468 GCF_001515625.1 Sinocyclocheilus rhinocerous | reverse complement strand
TGCATGATTTTCAATGTCAGCAGTCAGAATAATCCAGTTTAAATGCAAAAAGTGCCCAATATAAGTGATAGGAAAAAGCAACGTAGCCTAATTAGCAGGTATTTCACACTCGTTCATGCGCACACCATGACAGTCAACTCAAAACTGTGTCATTCATTGATACATACTGAATTATAATCCGACAATTAAAAAAACCAAAACAACAATAATGCGCTTACCTTCGTGTCGCTCTATAATTTTACACAGAATTAGAGGAAGCCTCTTGTTAGGTTCATATTGTAGAACATAATACAGAACTTTGCACAGTCAAAACTGATAAGTCTAGCAGTTTTCAATGATTTATCAATCTGGACCATTTAAAAGATAAAAGACAGGATTGTATAAACCGACATATTTCGGTTTTGATTAATTAATTCAAATGTACTCTGATTTCGAAGTTGCAGCGATAGAGCCTTCGTGTCATCTCACTCCACAATAATTCACGTTTTGAGAGTTGAGTCACTCTCCCACTCTTTAACTTATATTTAGGCATTGTGATTACTTGAATATACAGTCATACTACATTCAAAATCAGATACGTTATAAC
>NW_015638958.1:67874-80791 GCF_001515625.1 Sinocyclocheilus rhinocerous | reverse complement strand
TGTGTGTGTGTGTGTGTGCGTGTGTGTGTGTAGTAACGTTGTGATGACTGATTGGATGCAGTACATGCCTACTTGGGCTTGTCTGTTAAACAATTAGCTTATGCAATTTATATGTTTGAAAACCGCCAAACTGACCCCAAACCAGCCCAAATTTTGTCCACCCGCCCAAGCCAATTTTTACCTGCACAATCAAATTCAAAACTTTCAAAAAATTCAACACTGGCTGTGAAAGGACCTCTGGGAGCACTTTGCAGAAGCAATTGAAGCATGCGATGTAATTATAATTTTAAAGAGTGCACATCATAGAAAATGCACTTTGTGGACACATTCACAACACTTTTTTTAATGTTTAAAAAAACCCACCAAGGCTTCGTTTATTTGGTTAAAAATGCAGTAAAAACTTGTAAAAATCTCACTGACCCCTGAACAGTGTCGCATGAGAAGTTTGCCAATCTTATGTGGGTAAATTACATAGTCTATTACATAGTCATAAGTCTTGAAGACTCTGTAGCAAAAACAGAGAGATAGTGGAAAGCATAATTTTTACTTTTTGAAAGCCGCTTGTTGATGAGAGTTATTACTTGATTGGACTGCTACTGCCCAATCCCTAAGGCCCAATCCCAATTGGGATTGGGCCTAAGTGTCTTATCTAGCGAAATGATCGGTAAAATAAAAAAAATTACAATTTATATATTGTTTAACCCCAAATGCTCGTCTTGCACTAGCTCTGCGATGCGTGTGCGACTTCATGTATTACGTAATCATGTTGAAAAGGTCACGTGTGGTTAGTTCTTCGTCTGTGTACTTTGGTTCAAAAACGTAGGGTAGGGTGAAAAACTCCATCTCAGTTTCTCCTCCAACTTCACAATCATCCGACATCGTTGTTTTATCTTTTTTTGTAAAGGTCGTTTAACTTTCTTTGCACGTTCGCTCTGGGTCAGTACTTCCGCCACACGTGACCTTTCCAATGTGACTATGTAATGCGTGAAGTCGAGCTAGTGCAAGACGAGCATTTGTGGTTAAAGTATATCATTTTTTTCTTTTTTTAGTAAAAGCACCGATCGTTTCGCTCGATAAGACCCTTATTCCTCGGCTGGGATCGTGTAGAGCCCTTTGAAACTGCACTTTGGACCTTTAACCCGTCCACTATATGGCGAAAAATCCTGGAATGTTTTCCTCAAAAACCTTAATTTCTTTTCAACTGAAGAAGTAAAGACATGAACATCTTGAATGACATGGAGGTGAGTAAATTATGATAATTTATTTATTTTTATTCTGGAAGTGAACTAATCCTTTAAGTCTTATGTGACTCGTAGCCCATGTCTGTTTAGCCCATGTAAGCTTTGAGGTCATCTGTATGCATGTGTACTCTTAAGAGTTGACCAAACAAGCCTGTTTCAACAGGAAAAGGCCTTCACCTTTTATGCCGTGAGCAGAAACTGCTGCTGAGAGACACGCGCAGATGTGCTCAGTGTGTAGGTGTGTGTAAACTGTCGGGGTGTGGTGTCCATCTGCCCCCTGAGCATTGGTGCCTCTGTGTCTGATGGATCCGCTGGTGCGCTGGGCTGTCATTTAGCAGCATAGAAGCTTGCAGTTGCTCGCTGATGAGAAACCATTTTCAAACACATTAAATATTCACCACAGTCCCAGTGCTTCCTTCTGAATGGGGCGGAAAAGAGTCGCCCCAGCCTTGCTGGTAGATGAAAGCCGTGTGGGATACGAGAGGAAGAGACAATATAAGAGTTCGGGGTCAGTTACATTACGTCGTACGCCATCAAACCAGCTTGCCTCCCTCTCCGCTTGATTAATCTGACCTTAGTTTAACACCCCGGTGTTTACGAGCCACACTGTTTGATCGTGAATGACAACTGGATTTGTCTGTATTAACAGTGGCAGCTCATTGATCCTCAGCTCTCTCTCGCACTTGCGCAAACATACACCCACACACACACACAAAACTGAGTTTTGTTGATCAGCTAGCTAAATGCCAGTCACCCCCTCACTACCAGGCCTTCCGGCCCCCTCTGTGGAAGCTCGGTGGCGGCTAATTGGACCTCTACCTTCCTCACCAGGCATTTGGGAACAGGTGGTGGCTCTGGCTATGCACCAGGGACACAGGTGCTCCGCTGCCTCAATCCTGATCTCTCTCTGTCTCTCTTTCTCTCTCATCGTGCCCTCAGGGAGCAGATCAGCTAACAGCGAGCTGGACTCTGACACAGAATGTGGCCTGTATTCTCAAAGTGGCACGAGGGCATATCTAAGATTAGTTTCCAACTGGTCTGAGTCATTATGTGCTATTAAGAGGAACCGACCTGCCACAAGGGCTCATACACTAAACTAGACCCAAAAATCTTGAGGAAAAAAAATTGAATGTTTTTTGTTGCATTGTGACATTATTTTCATCACATCATTAATTAATTTTACTGTTTTAATTATACTTGCTTCTCATCAAAGAATCCTGAAAAGCAAAAATATTAGTTTTGAGCAGCACAACTGTTTTCAACATTGATAATAATAAGAAATGTTCTTGAGCACCAAATCAGCATATTAGAATGATTTCTGAAGGATCACGTGACCCTGAAGATTGGAGGAATGACTGCTGAGATTTAGGATTTGACAAAACAGGAATAAATGTTCTTAATTTTCATGAAAATAATGTCACACTGCAGGCAAATTTCTTTAAATGGATAGTTCACCCAAAAATGAAAATTCTGTCATTAATTACTCATCCTCATGTCGTTCCAAACCGTAAGACCTTCGTTCATCTTCTGAACACAAAGCCAGATATTTTTGATGAAATCCGAGAGCTTTCTGACCCTCCATAGACAGCAACACAACTACAATGTTCTTACAATACTTTTTGTGCGCAAAGAAAAAAATAATAATTTTATTCAACGATTTCTTCCGTGTTGGTCTTTGACGCACGTTCACAAGAATACCACGATGCCAGGAGTTGTGGTACTCTCTTGAATGCGCAGCGGAGAATGACCCAGAAGAAAAGAATTGTTGAATAAAGTCGTTATTTTTGTTTTCTTTGCGCACAAAAAGTATTCTTGTAGCTTCATAAAATTATGGTTGAACCACTGATGTCACATGGACTATTTTACCGATGTCCTTACTATCTTTCTGGGACTTGAACATATCAGTTGCGTTGCTGTCTATGCAGGGTCAGAAAGCTCTCAGATTTCAACAAAAAATATCTTGATTTGTGTTCTGAAGATGAACGAAGGTCTTACGGGTTTGGAACGACACGAGGGTGAGTAATTAATGACTGAATTTTCACTTTTGGGTGAACTATCACTTAAAGGTTTTATGTAAATCTTCTTGACATGTTTCATGAGGTTTAAATGAGTTAAATGCCTGTAAAGTTTTACATTTTTTCAGAGTTCATTTACAGTGTCCCAGAAACTATAAGCTACACAACAAGAGAGAGCTGTGAATCTCAAAGCGGGTGCTTGTTTTGGCTGTTGGCTGTTTGGAACCGGCACTCGTGGGTTTTGTGGCATGGTAACGTTCTCGGAGGTGGGCAGCCGTACCAGAGGCGCCACAGAGATGAACATGTCAACACACGCTTAATAGGTTTTACCTCCGAGCCCTGGGAACCGCCAGTCACAGGAGAATTAGAGACATGAGGAAGAACTACACTATATGCTAATTAACAATCATAGTTATGAGGGAACGTGCCTGCTGAATGCAAATGCGAATTGCAATTTTCTTGGTGTTCATTTTTGTGCATTTCTTTCTTGTCCTTCAGCTGTGTTTCTTGGTGTAATAATGCATATTGTTTGAATAAATTATATTCATTTCCGTTTCTCCCTTTCCCTCAGCCATGACCGAACAATGCAAGATATTGTCTACAAGTTGGTGCCAGGACTGCAAGAAGGTTTGTCTCTTTTTATTTATTTTTTTGATGTTTTAGAAATACGATCCATGTGAACTGGTAACAAAAATACCCTAAAGTAAAGCATATTTTATGAAGCAGCTAATGATGTGTAAGATTTTAACAGTAAGGCTTTAAATTTTTCCTCTTTGCTTTCTTGTGTGCAGCGGAGATGAAAAAACAGAGAGAATTTTATCAGAAGTTAGGCATGGAGGTGCCTGGAGACATCAAAGGAGAGCTGTGTAACATGAAAACCCCCCTGGACTTACAGCGCAATGGTATGTCCCAGCTCTCTTTAACTGCTGTAGGTGGTACAGTCCATCTACGATCACAGAGGAAGTGGGACAGTGTGTATATTAAAATAGATCAGAAGTGACAGTAAAAACATTTATAATGTTAAAAAAGATTTCTATTTCAAATAAATGCTGTTCTTTCTTCCATCAGCGAATCATGAAAAAATGTATAATGGTTTCCACAAAAACATTAAGAAGCACAACTATTTCTTAACATTGATAATAAAAAGAAATGTTTCTTGAGCAGCAAATCAGCATATTATAATGATTTCTGAAAGATCATGTGGCATTGAAGACTGGAGTAATGATACTGAAAATTCCACTTTGCATCACAGGAATAAATTATATTTTAAAATGTATTAAAACAGAAAACTTTTAAATGGTACTATATCAAATAAATGGGAAGCATAAGAGACCTTTTCTCTTTTTTTTTTTTTTAGTACAGTGAAGAAAATTGGTGTACAAACATGCTTAAATTTTCACATTACAGCTTAACTATTGTTTGCACAAAACATCATTTCTTATGTTGCCTAGAATTGTTCTTTTATTATATTAGTCTAAAGGAACTGAAGAATGAGGAAAGAATGGTTGAAAGCCTCTAGACTCTAAACAAGCACATTATTTTGGTTTATTCGGTGGTAAACAGGCCCTTACCTTTTGTTTGAGGAAACAGTAATCTAAACCCAGGCAGTATCTTGCTCTTTTCATCTTTCAGTACCGTGTTCAGTGATAAAGTCTGTGCAAATACTGGCCCTCAGGCAGGTTGAGTCAGCAGTCGCACTGCATTGTAGTAAATAAGGCTCAGACATAAGTGGTCTCTTGTTCCACATTGTCTCAGCTAGTTTAGCAGACCTGTTTGTTTTCTGAATAATACTTCATTTGAAGTCTTCAGTCCTCAAGCACACCACAGAACCATCAAACTGAACCAAGAGGAGAAGCACGTGGTGAAATGATGACGTAACTGTCTGCATTACCTGCCCACAAATAAGCATAAAGCATGATAGCCTTTATTTATGAGTGTTATGAGCATTGAAAATGCTTTTCTGGCCTGGTGTCACAGGTGTGCTTTTATAAGGTGATTTTAGAGAGGGCTGCTCTGAATCTGCCATGGTAGGGTACCTGATGGTGCTTCTCAAATCCCATCACAGTGGATATTAACCAGACTGTTGCCGAGCTTGAAAAAGAAGTCACCCTTCCGGAAAGCATGGTAAAATTGCTACCTGAGCTTGTGCACCTCATCCACAGACAGCTTTATAGAGGGACCTCATCTATTAAACACCCTAACGAAACTTATTTCGCTGGAAGTCCTGCTTTTTCTTTCCTTCACAGTCTTCTTGCTGCAGATTAGCCAAGACTCCGTGAACTTTTTCCCAGTCAGGGAACATTTTAACTATCGGAAAGGATATTCTGAGTGTCCTGGGAACAAGCCATCACTGTAGCAGTCAAGGCTTAAGAACGACTGAACCCAGACTGCATTTCGTCCAGATGCACGAAATCTCTTTCCCTTTCCCATTACTGCGGTTGAGATTTCTGGTGATGCAATGACAATGTCATAGTGATGTTTGACAGCTCCTCATACAAAACCATGAGGGTGTGTGGACAGTCGTTCATTTGAAATGCAATAAAATAAGTCAACCACACTCGACTGGACTGGTTGCATGTATCAAATTCCCTCCTGCGTTGGCCAGTTTTGGTGATATTTAAAGTAAATTTAGTTTTAAGGATTTAAATGGAGGAAATTCATAGTTAAATGCAGCTTAAACTATATTGGCAGCATCTGTAGCCTGTTGTCAACAGCCACAGAAAAAAAGGTCAGTAAGATTTTATTTTTAAATAATATAGAAAAGATATCTCATGCTCAACAAGGCTGCATTTTTTTTGTTAAAAAAATATAGAAAAAAATTTGTAATATTGTGAAATTTTCTTGTAAGTTAAAATCACTCATTTGTTTTAATATATTTTAAAATGTAATTTATTCCTGTGATGCAAAGCTGATTTTTTCAGCATCATTACTCTGGTCTTTGTCATATGATCCTTCAGAAATTATTCTAATGTGCTGATTTGGCTCAAGAAACATTTTTATTATAATCAATGTTGAAAACAGTTGTGCTGCTTAATATCTTTGTGGGAACCTTAATAAATTTTTTTCAGGATTCTTTGATGAATGGAAAGTTAAAAAAAACAGCATTTGCTTGAAATATAAATCATTTGTAACATTATAAACATAATACATTTAAACATCTTTCCTGCCACTTTTGATTAATGCATTTTGCTGAATAAAAGTATTGATTTTATTTAAAAAATATTAAAGAAATCTTATTGACTCCAAACTTTTGAAAAGGTTACATTGGATCCCTCTCATCAATATTAATAAAGGAGAGTATTTTTAGGCTTCCATAAAACTGTAATGAGATGCAGCCCTAGTTTCTGACCTGATCAGTGGGCAGCTGTCTGCCTGTCTGAGGTGTGAAGCGTTCTTTGGGCAGGTTGAATCACAAATTAATCTGTTTCCATTGATGAGGTGCAGACTTGTTTTGGAGACTGGCAAATGCGTGGGGGAGCAGGTTGAGATAATTACTTTTTTGTGCTTGATGAATATTTCTTCACTGTGTAATGAAGAAACTCTTCCCAGAGTCACAAACTTGTACTCAATATAATTCCAGCTCTGAGAAGCAATGAATTACAAATTCTTGGAATCTTAATATGAATAATGATTAAACATTGATTGTTTTATAATGCGAAGATGATGTTTGGAAAGATAAATGCATGTACTACAGTATTTTTAAAAGCAGAATTGTGGAGAGATGGATGTGCACAAAAAGGTGGTTCTTATGGTTGTCTGGGGACTCTCTTGTAAAATTGTTTTTTTATTTTTTTTACATTTTACCCCACCAGGTGACCTGAAATCAGAAGATCCAGCCAATAAGGAAGCAGGAGACGAGAAAGCAGAGGAGGACAATGACTACCATCGCAGTGATGAGCAGGTAGGTTTCCCCGTACCCATCTGACCTCACTAATGTCGCACAAGGGAGCCTCACATTCTGTTAGCGTGTCCTAGTTAGTAAGAACGCGTAAGGGCTATGTTTGGAATATCATACTACTGTACTAGTCTATTTCTGCAGTGTACAGTACTTTGGAATACATGGATGACATATATTTCCAAGTCTACAAGAGCAGACCCATGCAGCATAGAATAGCAAATCCCACAATGCAGTGTGCTCAACATGACCAGTTTCCATTTTTAGAGTAATGAATGAACCAATTATATCAACTTTTAACTTTTTTTTTTCATTTAAGATATTTTTTGCACAACATTTCATTAAAAATATTTTTTGAAAGAAGTTGCTTATGTTCACCAAGGCTGACAAAAAGCTATAAAAAGCAGGAATATTGTGAAATATTATAACAAGTTAAAGATGTCTTATTTAATGATATATTTTAAAATGTAATTCATTATTTAAAATATTACCATTTTGTATTTATTTAATATTTATTTTTTAGATACATTTTTAATTAACTTATTCATTTCAACATGCACATAATGAGGTCAAGATACTGTTTACCTTTATCATTGCATAATGCATTTACCTTGTATAAAAAAAAAAAAACCTGCAGTATTCTAGTATTCCATTTAAAAATGTCAATATGTCAGATGCTCTGCCCCTTCCTGTCTGTAATATCTAGTCTGTGCTCAGATATTAATGCAGAGCCATTTCAGTGTTTTAGAGGGTTGGTAGTTTCATTAAAGACTCTTATATAGTGAAGTTTGTATTCCTTCTCTCCTCTGAGCTTCTTAATAATGTAATAACAGAAGGTTGTGCGGCTGCTGTCTACTCGCTGCTTCTGCATTAGGAATACAGATTCTCTTCCTTATATAGATTCTGATGCCAAGTGGAGTGTAGGGTGTTCTGTCTGTTATGCTGCATATACCATCTTGGATACATTTGCGTGGTTGGCAATATTAAAATATATACCTTTTTTTTTTTGCAATGATTGCATTTCCAGCAAAAGCAACTCATAAAATAACTCATGCTGTGATATAAGATTTCCTAGTGGAGTGTGTGCATGATGTGTGAGCGAGATTTATAGAGCAGAAAGCACAAAGAAGAACAAGGCATGGAGACGGTATGGTGTAAATGGCTAAGTATGGGTGTGTATTGTTGTTTGTTGGAGGAAGAGATCGATGAAGATTTCCGAGTTACTAATGTCCTGTGGTCATGAGTTTTCTTGCAAAAGTGCAAGGACAGATTGTCTGTTCATACGGCCTGCTGTAGTAAAGCTGAGACAGGCACTTTGGCCTCGTATATAATGTAAAAAGACAATGAAAATTTCAACAATGCTCGTTCAGCTACGCTCGGATGGCTGTGGAACACTTTTGTGCCTGTTGGTCAGACCCATCCGGCGTGACCTTGTGAGGAGAAATGGGGCCAACAAGAACCAGCCTGTGCCAAAAGTGGGTAATGCAAATGAATTAAATGGATTTATTACTGATATTTATTTAGTACCATTTGTGCAGAAAATTTTACTCCACTGCTAATAAACAAACTTGCTGGATAAAATTCACTCTGCATCTGGTTTAAATGAAAGAGTAAAATTGTCCATTACATTTTTTATTGTTTTTTTCCTCCATTTAATTAATTATAAGCATATTTATCTTGCTTCATCCACCATTTTGAATTGAAGTACATTATAGGATTGCCTTTAATAATGGGAATTCTGCAAACTGAAGCTTTCGAGCAGTATGTTTTTAACACTCATGAAATGGTGGTTCAGTGGTTATTTTGGTCTTCAGACAATCATCTTTACATGATGGATGTTGTTAATTCTGACTTGTCCAAAAGAGTCAATTTAGTGAGTCTCTGAGTTGTTTACTTCAGAAGCACTGTGACCAATTCAGTCCAATCTGTGAAAGAATCATTCAGACCAAACGATTCACAGTAAAGATTTATTTAAAAATTATTGTTAATTTTTCTACGTTTAATTATTTTTTAGCATATTTATCTTGCATTACATTTATTATATTACCTTAAATAATGAGAAGTAGACTTGTTTCTGCAAACTGGGTCTAAACTGGGTCAAGCAGTTTGTTTTAAAGAAAATCAAAATCAAAAATCTGATATTCAGTGATTACTTTTGGTCCTCACATAATCGTCACCACATGTTGCATGTTGTTAATTGAAATCACTGCGAGTCTGACGTATCTGAAAGAGTTCAGTGAGTCTCTGAAGGACCACTAGGACAAAATCAGTCCAATTTGTATAATTCAGACCACAGGAATCACTGAAAAGATATGACACATAAGAATGATTCGTTTACATTAAAGCTCACCAGTTGCCTGTAAAATAGATTTCAAAGAGCAAATTTAATTCTAAGGGTTAGAGAGAGTGTAGAGAATCGACATTTAAAAATTAAATTGACTGATTTTGGTGCAAGAAACCTTGATTAGTTCTGAGGGCAAAATAAAATACTGCAAGTGTGGAATACAGCATTTTTAAAATTACTTCTGAATATGTGCTTATAATAGCATGGTGAGTGTGTGATAGATACCAACCTGTGGTGATTTCCTACACAAACCAGAATATCTACCCTTGTAGAATTAAATTTTAAATCACAATAATCAACAGCTCATGGCATCTTGAGGAAGGAAGGATATTCGGTGGTGGCTGCGGCAAATAAAAGGCCTCTTATGTGCTTGTTCTGGGGTCTGGAGGTTTAATTGGTTGAATGAGTTCATCATTAGTCATTTGTGTGACTGTTTGCGGTGAGCATAGCAGCCCCGGCCGTGCAGTAATGACCCAGTAATCACAGACACACACGCGCGCAGCTAATGGCGAAGTTCCTTCCTTGTGTTTAATAGTACGCCCATGTTTGTATTACATCTCACCACCACCTGCCTATAACTGAGCAAATCTCCGATTTACAGCACACTGTTCTTGTAAAGAATGTGGTTGTACGTGGCCCTCAGAAACCCTCAGCTTTCTCCTGGCACCGTTTGCTCTTGAAATGGGCCGGCATTTAGCCGCCAGGAGCAGCTGCCCCTCCTCATCTTTCTCCATTACTGTCTGTTCTTGGTGAGGCCTGGTCCAAATGGGCCGCTGTGCCACTCTGCACTGCTCAGTCACTTATCGGCAGAAGGACAGAGGGACGGGGAGAGAGAGAGGCATGAAATCCTTAATGCGTCTTGACTCTCTGAAGCCCTCACTCTGCCACTGCACCTGTCGGGCAGCCCGAGGCGACCGCAGTCGACTGGCGACTCAACCCTCAGCTCAGTTTTGAAAGATGACAGAGCTCTCACTGGCATCTGCTGCTTTGTTGTGGAAATTGTGTTGGTGGCGTCGGTATTTGTATGTGTGGCCATGCATGCATTTTTTGAATAAGAATTATGTTGCTTAACTTTTATTCTTAACTTGATGACCTGTTTGGGTTTATGCTTAGGTTTGTTGATGACATTATTTAATTTAGCAGATGCTTTTAACAGGAGCGATACATTCTAAGGAAAAAGTAGCATAAATGTGCTTTCTTGACAGCCAGGACCTAAATTTAACACTTGTAAATCACAAAAATCATATTTATTCATTTATTTATTTTTTGACTTGTTACTTTTTTAGAAACTCTATTGCAAACATAATTAACAGTCTAAATCATATTATAGTAATAATACTTCAGTGACATATAGTAGCATTGAAAGACGGTTCTTATGCTCAACAAGGCTGCATTTATTTGATCAAAAATACAGTAATATAGTGAAATAATATTGCAATGTAAAGTAGTAGTTTTCTAATTGTATATTTTAAAATGTTATTCATGTGATGGCAAAGCTGAATTTTCAGCATCATTACTCCAGTCTTCAGTGTCACGTGATACTTCAGAAATCATTCTAATTTTCTGCTTAAGAAATATTTCTTATCCTGTGCTGCTTTTATATTTTGTTAAACAATTGATACTTTTTTCTTAGGAATCTTTGAGTATAAAGTTAAAAAGAACAGCATTTATTTGAAGTAGATTTCTTTTTACATTAAAAAATGTTTATACGGTTTCCTTGCTGAATAAAAGTATCCATATCTTTTTTTTTTTTAAAGATCATTCTAACCCCAAACATTTGAATGGTACTGTAAAGTGATTCAAATCAAAGATGTACAAAATGTCCGCTAAAAAAATCTGTTGTCGCTCACATTTTCTCTCGGCATCGTTTTATCTGGGATGCCGCATTCATCAAGAATGCTTGATGAGTTTTCTTTCTGTTGAATTCCATGTGTAGAGTATTCCTCACAATAACCCACCAAGCTAAAACATTGTCTTCATGTTGTTGCGACAGGCGTCGTCAGAGACTGAGAATGACTCCTCTTGCATATGATGTTGTGACTGACACAATGACTTGCGGTGTTCTCACAAATATGCTAGGAAAAGTGATAGGGATAAACTATCTATTTTTGAATAATGCAAAATTTAAGCTGTGTTCAAATTTACAGAGTTCCTATGAGGTTCAAGCGATTATTGCAATGTGTTGTATGTGGAGTCCTGTCAGACCACTATTTCACGCTTGCAATTAGTTCATATGTCCACATATTTGGGCTCATGGTCTAATTATTGCCGTGACCAAATAAGGAACTTAGGTGTGGTGTTTGACCCAGAGCTGAAATTTGACAAGTAGATTAATGCTGTAGTAAAGACTTACTACTACTTATAAGCCTATTCTGTCAAGAAAAGACTTAGAGAAGGTTATTAATGCCTTTGTTTTGTCTCGTTTGGATTATTGCAATGTGTTGTATGTGGAGTCCTGTCAGACCACTATCTCACGCTTGCAATTAGTTCAGAATGCAGCAGCTAGGCTGCTAGTGGGTGCTAAGAAAAGTCATCATATCTCTCCTATTTTAGCTTCTCTCAAGTGGCTACCAGTGAACTACAGGATAAAATCTAAAACTCTTCTGTATGTTTTTAAAGCAGTGCATGAGTTGGCCCCTGCTTACGTGTCTGAGCTCATTGCTGTTCGTCAAGCACCTAGGTCTCTAAGATCCAATAATAAGTTATTGCTTACTGTCCCCCGTACTCATTTAAAGTTAAAAGGGGATCAGGCCTTTGCTGTTGCGGGGCCGAAGCTCTGGAATAGTCTTCCTCAGGAACTTAGAGAAGTCTCATCTTTGAATGTTTTTAAAGTTGAAGTCAAAAACTACTTCTTGTCTTTAACCTTTGAGAGGGTGGGCTAGGATCTGTGTTGTTTTAAGTCGTGTGTTTTAATGAAGTGTTTTTTTTATTTTTTTATTGTACAGCACTTTGGTCTGCAGGTGCAGTTTTAAAGTGCTCTATAAATACAGTGAATGAATAAAGTGAATGAATGAATAAAATTAAGTAGCATAAAAAGTAGCTAGTATTAAATGCTAATTACCCCCTTAAAATTGACTTCGAGGTCTTGATCTTAATGAATTACAATCATACATATGTCGTCAATTTGAAAATATGCTGAGCTGATACTTGGTTGTAAAACACCATTTTTAACTAATTTAAATGACCAATTTAATTGTGTCCCACATTTAGTGCAACCCTTATATTGCATTTAAAAAATAAATAAATTGTATTGAATTTTTATGCGTAATGTTTATTGCTATCAAGATAACAAATGCACAAATATTTTATACCTTCAGCCTTGGTAAAAGCTGCAAATACAACTTTGGTAAAAGCTGCAAATACAATATTTGTACTTGTACACTGAAATACTGCAAGGGAACAGCAAAAAAAAAAAAAAAAAA
>NW_015638958.1:58657-67616 GCF_001515625.1 Sinocyclocheilus rhinocerous | reverse complement strand
GTTCTAATTTGCTATTTGCATGCCTAGAGGAGGTTAAGAGCTGGATGACTCAAAATCTGCTTCAACTGAACCAGAGTAAAACTGAGATTATGTTTTTTGGCCCTGCCAGAGGATGTTTAGATATGTCCACATATTTGGGCTCATGGTCTAATTATTGCCGTGACCAAATAAGGAACTTAGGTGTGGTGTTTGACCCAGAGCTGAAATTTGACAAGTAGATTAATGCTGTAGTAAAGACTTACTACTACACTAAAGCCTATTCTGTCAAGAAAAGACTTAGAGAAGGTTATTAATGCCTTTGTTTTGTCTCGTTTGGATTATTGCAATGTGTTGTATGTGGAGTCCTGTCAGACCACTATCTCACGCTTGCAATTAGTTCAGAATGCAGCAGCTAGGCTGCTAGTGGGTGCTAAGAAAAGTCATCATATCTCTCCTATTTTAGCTTCTCTCAAGTGGCTACCAGTGAACTACAGGATAAAATATAAAACGCTTTTGTATGTTTTTAAAGCAGTGCATGGGTTGGCCCCTGCTTACGTGTCTGAGCTCGTTGCTGTTCGTCAAGCACCTAGGTCTCTAAGATCCAATAATAAGTTATTGCTTACTGTCCCCCGTACTCATTTAAAGTTAAAAGGGGATCAGGCCTTTGCTGTTGCGGGGCCGAAGCTCTGGAATAGTCTTCCTCAGGAACTTAGAGAAGTCTCATCTTTGAATGTTTTTAAAGTTGAAGTCAAAAACTACTTCTTGTCTTTAACCTTTGAGAGGGTGGGCTAGTCTTTGTTGTTAGTAGGATCTGAGTTGTTTTAAGTCGTGTGTTTTAATTAAGTTTTTTTTTTTTTTTTTGATTGTACAGCACTTTGGTCTGCAGGTGCAGTTGTAAAGTGCTCCATAAATAAAGTGAATGAATGATTCAGTTCTATTTACAAGATTTGGAATGCCCTGCAATATCATCAAACACTGATGAAATCACATACTTGTGTATATAAATATAGTATACATTTAAATACGATTACAAATCTTTTCATTTGTATTGAAAATTAATTACCTCCAATTGCTTCTCACTGCAAATTGCTGTCAGTTTAAACCTGTTAAATGACAACAAATCAATTTCATTGAGAGTTTCTAGGCGATGTGAGTGACCGCAATCATTAGTGATGCAAAGTTTTATACAAAATAGTACAGTACAGGTCTAACAAAGCAATAAGAAGACTGTGAGAGCCTTGATTAGAGATTGAAGGAACATTCAACCAGTTTACTAGGTTTAGTACCTGAAATATCATGTTTTTACATGTGTAAGTATTTTGTGAGGCTCTACGTGGTATCTGATATTTAGTTTGAGCCTAGAAGGTAATTGTTGAACGTTCTTGTTCACACAATGTAGTTAAGCTAAAGCTAAGTCACAGTCTCTCTTGCTTTTGTCTGTTCAGGTGAGTATCTGTCTGGAGTGTAACAGCAGTAAGCTCAGAGGACTCAAGCGGAAGTGGATTCGTTGTTCGGCTCAGGCGACGGTTCTCCACCTCAAGAAGTTCATCGCGAAGAAGCTAAACCTGACATCTTTCAATGAGGTATGTGATCCGCCAGACCTGGAGCTCCCTCCTGCTAAGAGCGAAGTTCAAAATGAAACCCATAATCTTCCTTTTCCCTTGGTTGAAGTTGACTCGTTAGAGACCTTTGCCACCATGCTGGCCGGCATTGGCGTTCCCTTCATGACAATGGCTCTTGCGTGAGTCACCATGCGCATTTCAAAGCTCCTCCGTGCTGTCACCATTCCAATAAAGCTTTCAGCATGCCTCATATTTTCAGAGACAAATAATAGCCTGTAATATCATTTGCTCTCTGTCATGTATCTCGCAGCCTGCCAACATCTCATAGTACAATTTAACACAAAACTTGACTAATTATTGTTGCTCCATCCCCCTTTTTTCCCTCCTTTGTGTTAGAAATGTGTGGGCTATTCCACCGCACACATCCGTCAAAAACTTTCCCCCGCAATAATACTGTCAGATGCCTGTTGTTCTCGGCGAGTATCGAGAGTTATAGCTGCCAACAGCACAATACCGCTCCGAGCCAGATAAAAAATACAACTCCGAAATGGCAGCAGTTTGTGTGCTCTGTTTGAAGTGTAGGAGAAAAGCAAAATCTTTGAAGAACTAAATCCTAATAAGCATCAAAAGTTTCATTGTTTCACTGTCAGACGTTTCTGTCTCTGAATATCCCTGGCTCGCATCCTAGATGACTTTAAAGGGATAGTTCACCTAAAAATGAAAATTCTGTCATCAATCTCCGCGTCACCCTGGTGCCATTTTGGAGAGTATCCACTGAATGCAAACAGCGTATGCTATTCTGTGTCAGGATATGTTGTTTTCGTTCAAATCAAAGCGTAAGTAACGTAGAAAACGTGACGCAGCTGACACAGAATAGCATACGCTATTTACGTTCAGTGAATATTCTCCAAAATGGCACCAGGGGACCACGGAGACGAATTGTTGAGTAAAGTCGTTATTTTTGTTTTCTTTGCGTACAAAAAGTATTCTTGTAGCTTCGTAAAATTACGGTTGAACCCCTGATGCCACATGGATTATTTTACCGATCTCCTTGCTACGTTTCTAGACCTTGATCGTGGTAATTGCATTGCTGTCTATGGGAGGGTCAAGAGAGCTCTCAAAATTCATCAAAAATATCTTAATTTGTGTTCCGAAGATGAACAGAGGTCTTACTGGAGTGACAGAATTTTCATTTTTGGGTGAACTAACCCTTTAAACGCTGAATAGTGCTGAGAGCTAATGGCCTCCAGCAGGTGTTGCTGTGGTCGTGCGAGCCAAAACACACAGACACAGGCACTGGTGTTACACTGCACACTATTCCAGAGAGAGTGGCATCCCTTATACTGTGATACACATAATCCTTTGGGCGGTTATGGCTGCTCTTGTGCATTAAAGGTTTTGCGTCTTTTGCTTTGGCTTGAATAATTGGTGGAACTGAATTTTGTGAGTGTACAAAGGACTGTCACTTTTCTGTAAAGCACCATAAAATCCCACCTGTCCCCAGAGACGTTCGTACACAACTGATTATGCGGTTTTCTGGAATACTTTTTTCTGATTGGTCAGTTGCAGCGTTCTCTGGTCATATTTTTGTATAATGGCTGTTAAACTGTACATTTGAGCAATGTCCTAATTATGTTCTACATAGCTGTTACTAAAATATTTTTATATTGTAACTTTGATTAAAAAAATCACTCATATGATTAATAAATAATGTGTATAGAGAGAAAGAGAGTTTATTTATTTATTTGGTGATTAGCTGTGAAATATGTTGGAATATCTGTGCAAAACTAGCCTAGATGTTTTAAAACTTAGCTGGACTATGGGGTGTAAGATCTCGAGATGCATTTTTAATGTTTTTAACTTGACACATCATCTTAAAAACTGAATATTTATGTCATGAAAATGTTCGAGTCCGACAGTAATTGCCTAAATGTTAACTTGAGGCAGTGAATTCAATTTGATTGCTGTAATGTTGTGCTAAAGTTGTAAGCATGCTGAAACCTTCTCCATGAAGTCTGAGGTTGCTAAAAATGTTAAAACTTAAAAATAATCCAGATAAACTCATTAGGAATCATTCAGGATGGCTAACTGATCATCGAGCGGCAGACTATTTGACCATCCCGACCCATCCCTAATAAGGGTCCCATTCAGTTTATTGTGCGATAATGAACAGCTGTGATAATAATGACTTATTTAAAGGTGCTGTATGTAATTTTTTGACTACAAAAGCATAAAAATACCATAATGTGTTTGCAGATATTTAATAAACATGCTAAATTCACACATTTGTTTGTCCGTAAAACAACATTAGAGCGAGTTATTCTGCTTTGAAATGTACGCTCCGTGTCGGAATGTTTTGTTTTGGTCTGTGTGACTCTGCCCACTGCGAGTGTAACCAATAGTATTGCGACAGGGTTGCCAGTTTGTGGTAAACGCAGTGTATCGCAGCCATTAAAGCCATTAAAGGGAGAAACAACACTCTTCAATATTTTGAATTTGGACTGCAGTACCCATTTTAACTGCTAGCTGTCAATATTACATACTGCACCTTTAATGGTACTGCAGGATAACGGAAAGAATAGTTTTGTTTAGTCTTTTCTCGTCTACTGTATTTTTGGGGCTTGTTTGCTATATTTGTGTGCTTATTTTCAGCTGGACATCTTATGCAATGAAGAAATCTTGGGCAAGGACCATACTTTGAAATTTGTTGTGGTAACAAGATGGAGATTTAAGGTAATTAATGATAAACTTGTGTGAATGTATGCTTGTCGTAGATTAGCTTGGGTTTATTCTTCCCGTTTGCCGTACTGATGTGCATGTCACTTTCTATACATGCATGGATAATTTGCATAATTTGCATGCATGCATAATCAAACACAGCATGTGAAGATATTAAATTGTCTTTGTGTTGTCTTGACCAGTATTATATATTCCTCTCTTCCATCTCAAGTAATGTTCATTCAACAGCAAGTCAGAAATTGACATTTTGATGCAGAGATTTTTTTTTTAAAGGTTGCATATGTAATTCTGCTTTCCTGAAATGCCATTGCAAAAACAATAGATGCACTTGACTTTCTGTGCCTTTGTTTTCATTCTAGTGGCTGTATGACTTTCAGTCACATGAATGCTTGTGTGTTTTGTGTGCGTTCCAGAAATCCCCCCTCCTTGCTATATTTGTGTGCTTATTTTCAGCTGGACATCTTATGCAATGAAGAAATCTTGGGCAAGGACCATACTTTGAAATTTGTTGTGGTAACAAGATGGAGATTTAAGGTAATTAATGATAAACTTGTGTGAATGTATGCTTGTCGTAGATTAGCTTGGGTTTATTCTTCCCGTTTGCCGTACTGATGTGCATGTCACTTTCTATACATGCATGGATAATTTGCATAATTTGCATGCATGCATAATCAAACACAGCATGTGAAGATATTAAATTGTCTTTGTGTTGTCTTGACCAGTATTATATATTCCTCTCTTCCATCTCAAGTAATGTTCATTCAACAGCAAGTCAGAAATTGACATTTTGATGCAGAGATTTTTTTTTTAAAGGTTGCATATGTAATTCTGCTTTCCTGAAATGCCATTGCAAAAACAATAGATGCACTTGACTTTCTGTGCCTTTGTTTTCATTCTAGTGGCTGTATGACTTTCAGTCACATGAATGCTTGTGTGTTTTGTGTGCGTTCCAGAAATCCCCCCTCCTCCTTCATTACAGACCCAAAATGGATCTGCTGTAGTTGGACAAAAACGCTTGGTTGTTTTGGCCCAGTGGCTGAGGACTGTGCTACGTGCTATATATGCAGAGGCCATCAACGCCCACACCAAACAAACACCCGTCAACACAGATACGAGCCAGCAAACAACAAAACCAGCACAGCCACTGCAACACTGGCGACTTTTGGGAACAACCGCTTTTCTCTGTTTGTTCGTCCGCTATATGTCCTATATATGTGAAAAATTGAGAGAAAGCATATATTTATACTTTTGTATAGATGAGAGAAGTGGAACCAAGACCCTATTGGTGCGCTGTTTACACTATTAAAACAAAAAAAGACAAAAAAAAAGGTCATGAGAAAAGGTTTAAAATTTTTTGTACCATTCGACTTTGTTCCCACTTCAGTTATGGGCAAAAGATGGTGCTCGGTGTCTGCCGTCCTCCGTGGAAGTGTCCACTTTTACACTGCTAACCAGAAGAGAGGAGGCGTTTCAAACTGACCGCTCTCTCTCAGGTCCTACCTAACACTTCTCGGGAGCGCAGAGCCTTTCTAAACTTATATAAAGCAGTTTATATGAGTGTATTATTTCAGAGCGGTTTCTTTCTTTACTTTTCGGCGTCGCTACGAGTGGAATTGTGAATAGGTAAATTTATGTGTAGTATTTATGTTCTATTTACCAATATTGTATATAAAAGTTGTTGGTGGTGAGAAGGGATGAAAGATGTAATGAAAGTGTGTGTGAAAGACTAAAAGGCAAGAAAAATAGAGACCGATTAGAGTGGTTTTCCAAAAGTGCTATATTTTGGCCTGTGTTTATGTGGCTACATGGAAAAGACATAAATATTCAGCTAAATTCAAGGCAGATTCCAAATTGGTTGAATCTCACTAAATATTTTTCACCCCAAAATCAAAAGAAAAAAAAAGAAATTGTATTTTGCCTAAAGGAAATGAAGCTTGGGACCACTAAGATTTGTTTTTGCCATTATTTTCAGGACAATTACGCAAATCCCCTGCATTCGGACATTATCATAATGCATCTGTATGTTTTATGTTTGTGTGATTTTCATTTTTCTCAATACAGATTTGCATTACTGTAATACAGTAAAAAGTGTATTACAGTAAAAAATGCAGCTTTTTATCATTATTTACAGCACACCTTAAAGTCAGTACATTGTATGCATCGGTGATGTATAAATACAATTTTAAAATCACATTTTTTAGGATTTAAAAAAGATATATTTTTTTATTTGCATTGCGGTAATGAGCAGTTTTGTAGATTGTTATTTATTAAGAAAATAATGTCACGATGCAAAAAAGTTTTAATGGTCATAAAAACATTTATTTATTAAATGAATTATAATAATTATAATTATTATTTTATAAATTATTTTACAGAAGATATATAAATTTAGTGTTTTTCCTCTTTTTTCATTAGATTTTGGGGTAAAATATGACCCAAGCAATTTGACAAGAGTTATGAAATTCACTCTATCAGTACATCTCTTTTTAGTGGTGCAGACGTTTTATGATGCAAAAAGCTCATATTTTGGTTCTCTTTTATTAAGGATGATTTTTAAGTGTCTAAGTAAACGCATCAGTGATTAAATTAGATTTTTGAACAGGAAAGGTGCTTTTAATTATTTGATCCTCCCAAATGTTCCTTTGCAGCTCTAGAATCATTAAGTATGTGTGAGGATATGAATCCTTAGTATGTTAACATCTTTAACTTACTTTCATAAACAGCCAACCCCTCATATACACGTACGTCCCGTCAGCCTCAATGTCATATATGCAATGCATTACCATTTAATTGAAGATGTAACATTCAGTCCTTACAATGACGTGATGTCAGTTCTCTGCTCCTCCACAGTACGAATGTAACCCACAAGTAACCGTCCATATGTATTGTACAGTTATTTGTTGTATCACTGTCTTTAGTGCCAAAGGCTTCATACTCCCTCCTGACTTCACTCTATTTCGGATGGCAAGCTGCATGAATGTCAGAATGCGAAAAGCGTTTGACCTTAACTGATTTAATATAGAGGAATATGGCAAATTGAGATCAGAGTCTGATTTTTCGGGTTAGGTTAGTGAAAATTGGCTAGTTGTTGAAATCGATGGTTTTATTTATTTATAATTTTTTTTTGTGAGCCCACAATGAATTAAAGTCGTTTTTATTTCCATTGTGGCAGACAAACTGCTTCTAGTTGATCAAACATTAAAGGGCTCTTATCAGATTTCTAACGTAAATGTATTTGAAATCTTTCTTAAAGAGCTAATTGACTTTTTTTATATCTAAACGTTTACTTAAAAAGTCTGTTTTTACTTTGAAACAATCCACTATAGCGGTCAACTTTTACACGGGTAAATGCCAAACCAGCTTGACCAAATTCAAATTCTCATCATTAGGTTATTCCACAAATACAGATTTTTTTGTTGTATATCCAATACTGGAGTCTTGCCCATGAGTTTTTTTTCGCTGTCTTATAATGTGAATTGTCTCAGTATGCGTTCTGTTTTCAGCTTCACTGCATATTGTTTGGCTTTATTGCATCACCAATATGCTCTTGTAAAGAGGATGGTGTCATGATGGTTTAAATATGGCATTCTTGAATGTATCAGCCATTTCACGCAAACATTTAAATGGCTAGCGTACCTAACAGACTGCAGGTTTATTGCTGGTGATGAAAAGGCAACAAATGCATGATTTTACTGTTTTATTTAATGCGTTTCTGATACTCGCCATTTTTTGGGGTCATTGCCATGGTGAAGGCTAGTGTTCGCTGGTGTTTCTCCCATTTGAGCCAATAACTGGTGCTAATGTTTTCTACCTTTTACAAATAAACCGAACTAAACATGGTGCAGACCAGGGCAGAGTCTTAAAATACCTGTATAGCTTTTTGAAATGTTTGGTGCTCTCAGGTCTT
Source organism: Sinocyclocheilus rhinocerous (assembly GCF_001515625.1). Classification (NCBI taxonomy): domain Eukaryota; kingdom Metazoa; phylum Chordata; class Actinopteri; order Cypriniformes; family Cyprinidae; genus Sinocyclocheilus; species Sinocyclocheilus rhinocerous. Next base: position 59,429 of record NW_015638958.1, on the reverse strand, counting down.
GTGAAACTTGTTTTTACAGCCTGTCTTCGAGGAAAGTTGGTTATGGATTCATGAATTTTCTTTTACTGCTGTCCTAGGTCACTCTGAATAAGTCTCAAATGGCAAAATAACACCTTCGTTGTCCTAAAGAACACTAGCATTTAGAGTAAAGACCTGTTGTACATCATTTTCACAGCTTTGCTCGATCATCCCAGGATTTGAACATGGCAACTTGTTCTGGCACTGTTCTATATTGTTAAACCTCTATCACAAATCTCTTATGCGGTTGTTCCATTTTTTCAAGTCGGAAGACAAGGTTTTTTGCTTTAGTATTGTTTAAATCACCACACCGTTCCACTCTCCCAGGATCTCATTGTGCATGAGAGGTGTGTTAGCGCTCTGAGGTAGATTTGCTATCCTGCTCCGTATTGGGATGGATCGATGCTTGGGCCATGTTATCAGGCTTGCATTGAGACATCAGCGCTACTTCACTTGACAGGCAGGCTGTAAGAAGCTTACTAGAGACCTGCTTTACTGCTTTAGAAGCCGTGGACTGTGTCCAGACTGAAGTTGCCAAGACTGGAGGCTGGTCTTCTTATCATTTCCGTTTGCTAGTTTTTTTTTTTGGCAGCGTGTGGCCCTGTGACAATGGTGCTCCGTGACTTAGAAATTCAAAACTGAGCTACAAATCTGGAGATGTAGAGATGATATCAGAGGATGATCCTTAGGTGAATCTCAGGAAATTATCTGTAACATATCTGTGTCGTATTCCACCCCTAATCTAAAAAAAGAA
>NW_015638958.1:54303-58344 GCF_001515625.1 Sinocyclocheilus rhinocerous | reverse complement strand
TTTTTTTTTTTTTTCGGAGTGAAATTTGACATAGACATGTTTTCACGATTCACCTCTGTGTGACAACAGAAAACATTTCAATAAAATAAAAACTACCCATTTCTCCATCGTGCAAGATTTCAGCTGCGCTGGAAAGCACTTCTTATTTATTGTCTTTTGAAAAGCTTACAGCAGCCCTAAAAGGGCACCATTTCGGTTTATTTCTCATTCTGTATATCATCTCTCTCCAGTCACTCTCTCGAGTCAGGATTGTCTGTCCTCTGAGTCATCTGCCATGATTGTATTCTCACTAGAGCAATGTGTTTTTAAAGAGCACTCTGCGTTAAGGTCTGAGAGTCTGTAAAATCAGACTATGAGGCCGACACACAGAAACCGCAATCCTGTCCTAATGGGGTTTCAGCGGGCGACTTTTCTAAGGTTGCGTTGATTGAGCTACTATGATTGGTCAGTTTTTGGGTTCCATTGATTATGAGCCTGATTGGCTAGTGGTTGCAAGGTATGTCACTATGGCTATTGTTTGCTGTCAGTTAAAAGCATTGAAACATCCCTGTAAGAAATCTGTCTTAATTGGCAGCAGGAGTTTTTTTGGGCAACCGGTTTTCACAATTATTCGCAGTCTGGGTATTGTATTTGGATTGTTGTTGATTTGAAGAAACCAACCTTCAAGGTGGCACGCTCAAATGAGCCATATATATGTATCCCACTTCTCACATTTCCCCCCATTAAATGTTATTTATTTATACTGTAAAGACTGAAGTGATCTGAAATATAAAGCGTGTCGAGATTTGCCGCCTCTCATCGATATCTTTATCTGTACATGCTTTGATTGATTGATATATACAGGATTTGAACATGATGAAATAGTGTCACTTAAGCATTATATCCCTTTTCCTTCTCTGTCATTCAGCATATAGTCTTATCCATGTATGCGCTTTGTGTATAAAATAAGCTGTAAATTCATTTGAAGGTTGTGGTGGGACTGGGTAAAGCATTCAGATTGGGTCGTGTGGAACGATCGTTATGTATCCAAGGAATAAAATGTGCAATATTTGTCTCTCAGATGGTTCTTGGTTTCAGCTCTGGAAGCTTCATTCGATTTCTATCTGTTCGTTAGGTGCTCAGGTCACAGATAGAGTCCATACAGTTCTCATCCCTCTGATTCTATGGGTGCCTGCTTGGCTCAATTCACACTAATGTTCCATACATAGAACATTGTTTTCCTCACATTTTTCTTTTTCTTTTTGTAACAGCTATTAAGTTTCTTTTAGTGGTAAAATATTGACATTTAATAGTGTCCTTTTCCTTGTCTCTTTTTTTTCTGGCATAATGATTATTTATTGCACGTGGTTTCCATAGTCACACAAAGGAGTTTTGTTTAAACTGGGCTGGAGTTTCTTACAATTTTATGGAAGCCTTTTGTTGAAATTTTGAAAGTGTGTATTTCATGAATAAATGCCTTAAAAAGAAGTGTCGTCTTGTCTTCTGCTTGCAACATTAGGAAAAGATTGGAGTACATTAAATTATAATTTGATCACATAAAGTCCCTTTTAAAGCAAGGCATAAAGTCCCTTTCCCAGGCAAGTATTTATTCTATGTATGAATGGCCAAAAACATCTATGAACCTTTTTGTTTATAATACATTTAAATAACAGATTTTAAAGCTGCCATATTGAATGATTATATGGATGAACTGTTTTATAATGTCTTATAATGATAATGCCTTGTGCTTATCAATATCAGGGCTGTGCACATATTATAGATATAATTTGTATTCATATTTTGAATCTAACTATACTTTGTTTTTATACATTTTTATTTTAGCTTTAGTTATTTTTGTACATCAAGTTTTTATATTTTATTTCAGTTAAATTTAGAGGATGCCTTTGAAATCTCAGTTCAGAAATTTCAGTTCACTTATACAGCTTATGTAACTTCTATAGTAACTCTTTGTTTTGGCACAACACTAAAGATGAAGTTTTTCGAATGCAGTACGTTTCTATTCCTGTCATTTCAATTCAGATTCCAATTCAATATCCTGTGGGTCTGGCTTTAGTATTTAGTATTCAGCCATTTTATGCCATAAAGCTGTTGTGAATGAATGAAAGAAAGCAACAAAGGATATAAACAACAAAGCTACCGGTTTAGAAATCCCAGATGTGTGACCAAATATAATGGCTTTGCCTTTCTCTTTGTTTGTAAATTCCCAAGTGAACACTCATTGAAATGAGGCCTTTTACCATGTTAAAGAAACTGTGACGAGGTGAACCTACTGCCTCAAGATGCACGGCACGAACAGAATAGAGCACCATGGATTTGGTAAGGTGGCGGTCAGAGTTTCAAACACGGAGGTAATGAGCCTGTAATATCCTCATTCCTTCTCATTTCACTTCTGACCGTTTGAAAAACTGCAGTCTAATGAAGTATCAGGAATGGAGGGTGCTGTTCATTTCTCCTGCTTTATTTGTATTCAAAGCAAAGTGACCCACAGTTTCATCTAATGAGCTTTCCAGCAACGTTGCTGACCATGTAAACATTAAAATGAATGTCAGTTGTATAGATCATTAGATTTCAGTGGTTTGAAATACAACATAATACTGGCAACTCCGTAAGATTTGTTAAGTCAACATGTTCCTAGTCTTATAGTCAGTCAGTCCACATTATTCCAAAGAAAAAAATCTTAGTGTATATATTGTAAAATGCTAAAACTTAATTATGTTTATAGTGTTCTCTAGGCATTATAAACCTCTTTGGATGCCAGTAACCTCTTTTATTTTCACTTAGAATTGCATCAGGTTACAGAAGTAGAATGGGTTGTGAAGGCTGTCATGTTGACTTTAAACAGTCAGTCATCACAGTGCCAGAGCTGAGCCTTTTGGTTTGAGGCTGCAAGCTTAAGAAATTAGACAAAGCCAGTTATCTTCAGAGGAAGACCATGGAAAATGGTCAAAATTGTTGTTGACAGAGCTGGGTAGATTACTTACAAATTGTAGTCCGTTACTGATTCCCAGCGTGTGGCCCTGTGACAATGGTGCTCCGTGACTTTGAAATTCGAAACTGAGCTACAAATCTGGAGATGTAGAGATGATATCAGAGGATGATCCTTAGGTGAATCTCAGGAAATTATCTGTAACATATACGTGTCGTATTTCACCCCAAATGAAAAAAAGAAGTTATATTTTGCTATTGTGTAATGACCAGTGTGATGTTTTGAAATACATTTTCCTCCAATTGTCATTAATGTAATGCAAAAAATATCTCATTACTGTAATGTAAAAAGATTATATTTAATTATTTATACATGGAAATATTTCTTGTAGGCATTTATGCTGATGTAATTCAATGTGAATTTTGTGGGGGAAAAACTGAGAATGGCCAGATGTGTTATAGTAATGATAATTTGGGGGCAAGTTTGGCTTAATTGTCATGTTAAAGAGAGAGTTCACCCAAAAAAATCTACTCTTCCTCTACTCTTTTCCAAACCGGTATGCATTTTTCCATATAGTGTATTTCAATGGCTACCAAAAACTGTTTTGTTACCAACATTCTTCAAAATATCTCCTGTTATATTCAACAGAGGAAAGGGTAAATTACGCTATAATTTTAATTTTTGGGTGAACTATCCCTTTAATGGTCTAAGAATAGGGTTAATTTTCTATATATTTTCTCTCTCTCTCTCTCTCTCTATCTCTATATATCTATATATATATATTGAGGCTGCAAGCTTAAGAAATTAGACAAAGCCAGTTATCTTCAGAGGAAGACCATGGAAAATGGTCAAAATTGTTGTTGACAGAGCTGGGTAGATTACTTACAAATTGTAGTCCGTTACTGATTCCAAATTACATGACAATAATTGTAGTTAGTAAAGTAATCCATTACATTATATAGCCTATTTTAGGTAATATAGTCAGACTACTTTTAGATTACTTTTGACCTAACTTGTTTATTAAAGAGTAAGAAATATTATTTTTGTAGTAATTAACAACACAAAGTGAATTAAAGGGGTCATATGATGCTGCTAAAAAGAACATTATTTTGTGT
>NW_015638958.1:49600-54083 GCF_001515625.1 Sinocyclocheilus rhinocerous | reverse complement strand
CGTGCCGCGTAAACATAAAACTCTGTCTGCATTTGTGATCAGAGAAATGACAAACAACACGTGCTAACGTTAATCCACACTGCCCAAATCTCGCGTTTGAATCATCAGTGGCAAATGATAAATGAAAACGTACTTACGTGAGTCAGAACTGCTGGCATTTTAGTCTAACGTTACTCTCCCAGGATCAGTAAACAGTCCTCCATAAAATGTGCTGCACACATCTGAATATTTGGGTTGAAGTGTTCTGGAACAGTGTTGTAAATACCACTTAACCACTGATTTCTAGTTGTGTCCTCTTTTGGAAGGCCGAACAATGTAGTTTCGCTTTCACAACGAAACACAGCGTCACACACGGCGGGCTAGAGTGAGCAGAGGCCGGAGGCCTAGAGTGAGCCGCGGCCTAGAGTGAGCGGAGGCCGGCTTGAGTGAGCGGATATCGTCCTCTTTTGGAAGATCAAACAAAGTAGTTTCGCTTTCACAATGAAACACACAGCATATCCACGACATGGCGTCGGCGGCAACAATACTACAGTGAGAATAAAAGTTACGCCTTCTTTCTTTGCGTGAATATTTGGGCGGCGTTATGCAAATCTTCCCACATAGTGAGGTAGATATGTGGGGGCGTGTTCGAACGAGCCGTTTTAGGTAGGTGTGGCTAACTCTTAACTTTTATAAAGAATATCTCTTTGGATTTGAGACTTTAGTCTTTGCAACTTTACAGATCTTCTTTATGCACCAAGAGCTTGTAACACTCTAAAGAGAAAGGAAAAAATTAAATCGCATCATATGACCCCTTTAAACATTACATTGCATCAAGGTTGAAAGAACAACTAGTAATTAAATTAATTAAATCATACAAGTGTAAAATTAAGAAAATCAATTTAAAATAACATCAAACAAAATAAAACACTTACTAAAAAAATGTAATGTTTTATTTGTATACCTGCATGTCATGTGACCCTTAACCAACGTCAGAGAACCGTGAACATGCAAATGTGGTACTTAATTACCAATTTATATCTTAAAGTCTTTGTGTGAATGTCCACAAAACTAGAAGACGTTCTGTATAGGCAAAGGAGCATTTAAAAGATGAAAAAGAGGAATTAGGGAGAAGCAATAAGTTATGAATAATTTATTGATATAATGCGTAATCATGTAATCAGTATAAAAGTACTGCAGTCTGATTACGAGCATTTTAAAATGTAATTTGATCTTACAAGTACTTAGTTTTTGGAGTTTGATTACATAATCCAGATGACATATAATCAGTTACTATACCCAGCTCTGTTTGTTGACATTTTTTAGCATTAGTTAATGCATATCATGAACTAACACTGAATATCATTTATCAAATCAGTTGGTTCATTAATCAAAGTTAATTTTTACACGAAAATACTATTTCAGTTTTTCTACTTAAATATTTCACAATCTCTTGTGAAATTTTCGCTCTGAAATTGCACAAATAATTACAAAGCAGTTCCTGTGTCATTTTTTTCTGTACATTTACAATTAACATAAGCCAAGAACAAACAATCAATCAAGTCCTTTATAAGAACTACTGTAAGTAATATATATGCACGATGCACCAAAAAAGCTATTCAGTAAAAATATGTTTTCCATCAATTGAAGTTGACCATTCATGGAACGGTAGACTATTCCAGAGTTTAGGACCCATCATATAAAATTCATGGTCACCTTTAGATTATGATTACAGCAAGGAGCCTTTAAAAGTAATTGATCAGAAGACCTAAATGTTCTAGAGATCACTAAAATACTGGGATGCAAGCCCTGATTGTGCCTTGCAAACATAAAGGAGATTTAATAAATGCTATTCATACTTAACGCATCAACTGAGCAAATTCATCCTTATTTTAAAGTATTATTGTGACATTTATTTAGCTACTGCACTTTATTTCTAACAATAAGCTCAGCTATAGAATCCATACCATCTTCTCCTCACACAGATGAGACCCTTAAGAAAATAACACTGTAGACCCAATCCACAGGACTTCACATGTTTCCAGTCTTTTTGTCTGAAGTTTTAGGACAAGTTGAGGCATTTGAGTGAAACTAACTGTCATAGTTTTTGCTTTGAACACAGAGTATTCTAGGACATCATACAGATTCTATCAGTAGACTGACAATGGAAGCTGAACACGACCACAAGGTGCCACTTCTGATATTTACATACAGTATATATATATATATCTTCTTTGTTCATTGGCCACCTGTTGAAGTGTGATTATGTATTCATGAAGAAATTTCAGTCTGCTGAAGCCTGTGCATTGTTTGCTGGAGTTCAGAGAAATTGGAAGTAATTCAACTTCTTGCACAGAATATTCAATAACAAATTAGGATAAGAATGAGTCTCAATTAGTTTTAAAATTCCTGGCATGAAATTTTGTGCCCAGGATAAATGAAATTTGGCTGTGGAAGCAATAAATGGCTAAAGGCTGCATGAGTCATTTCGGGTTCCCCTTGTTGAGAATTTTAGTTCCTCATGATTGCATTAAAAAAGAAACATTGACAAAGTTGAAGGGCAATCGGCCCCATGAGAAAAACCAAAACGCTTGGGTAAAATATTGCCTTGTTTAAATTCTGTTTCAGGGTTTGATTGTCAAATATTAGCTAAGAGAAACTAGTTTTGAGTCCTTTGAAGGGAAATGTCGCTTTTGCATTTATATTGTGTGCAAGTACAGGAATTTTAGCTATGAAAAACTCATTATGAAATGGGTAGTTGTGATTGGTCAATATAGTGTTTTATTTCACAAGCTCACATTCTGTCAGGGAAAGGATTTTCTTTTTAGTAATACATGCAATTTGCATAATCACATTTGAAATGTTTAATGAAAATGTGTACATTTTTATTATGTACTAACCACTTGATAAAAGCAAAAAGGCACTTAAAAGCACTTAAAGATTGTGCTATATTTGTCATTCGAAAATGTAGCAATGACCTTTAAGGCCCTTTAGCCACTGATTATAATAGGATAACCTTGCATTCCTTATTGTTTAATTCAAACAAAACCTTTGTCTTGATGCAAAGGTTGTCTTGATGCTAAACAGTTGATTGCATGAGTAATTGTGCAGTATATTCCATATTATGCATAAACGAGACATGTTTACTAAAAGCAATGGACTGTTGCATCTCTTGCGCAGTATGTGTTGTTTTTTCCCCGTCAGTTGGTTTATTTAGGCATCTGCTTCTGCTGGTTACCATGAGCAACTTGTTCAGTCAGATGTTCTCTTCTCTGCTAGTAATATATGCATTCTGATCGGCCTTAAAGGTCCCCTGAAGTGCCTTGAAACACGCAGCATTATTCTATGTGGTGACGTAATTTCAACTGAAACAGGAAGACAGGGCGGGACATATCGGGCAGCCCCGCCCCCTTTTTAAATTAGTCAGTAGAGTGGGCAATCTATATGCTTTCTAACAGCTTCATGTGGCCGTAAACATTTAAATTTAATGTGGCACTATGCATCGTTAAAATTTCACTTTCACCATGACTAAGCCGGTAAATGTGGTGTTTACATGGAATAATCGTAATATGAGTTTACCTTATGAACCCAGCGTCTCCGCATCAGCAGGAAAGCGATAAACGAGCATCTTCCATCTGAAGACTTGTGCTGCATTTCGGGGCAAAACAAAAAAAAACATTGTCGACCAACAATATAAAATGCGGGAAACTATTAATTGGTTGAGAATAACAACGTGCAGTAAACGGTAAAACAGTTTGCACTACAAACTAGTGTGTTCATAATTAAGATAATACATTAAAATAATATGATAAGACACACCAACTTTCAATATCAAGCAGCAAAATTAACTGTTTTGTTCAGCTAAAAATAGCTGGATGGAGTGGACGCAGATGAGACCGGAAGCCAGACCCATAGAATTTACAAATGGCCACGCCCATTTTTACGACAAGAAAAAGGTGGATAGCGTTTTGTTTATATCTGCACGGCTCTGAGCCCTTGAGCTCGGTAAAGCCGCATTTGACAGCCACAGTCTAATAGATTACCCCCAGATTCAATATGAAACTCTAGTAAAACAAAATAGTGATCATAATCGTGCTGAGGCTGTGTAGTTTTCAAAGGGTTTAATATATGCCGACTCCCGCATATGATCCGCTCCGTGTGATCGCGTCTCTGGCCCGGAGCCAAAGTCCGGATCAGACTGTGTGCTGCCGCGGTTCGCGTGAAACAACGTGAAACCAGACCTCATTTGCCCCAATCGAAAGCATATTTACACTGTCTGAATCATTCCCTATCGCCTACATTCACTGTCAGAGGCGGACAAAGTACTCAACTCCATTACTTGAGTGAAAGTACAGATACTGCTGGTCAAATATTACTCCATTAAGTAAAAGTTGTAAAGACAGATTTTTACTTAAGTAAAAGTACAGAAGTACTTGCTTTTAAAAGTACTTAAGTACCAAAAGTAAATTTCCTTTTTTATGTCAATGCACTGTTTTATTGTTGT
>NW_015638958.1:48153-48487 GCF_001515625.1 Sinocyclocheilus rhinocerous | reverse complement strand
CTTATATATTGTTGCTCTTTTGTTAGTTTTGACTGCTTCTATTGTCCTCATTTGTAAGTCGCTTTGGATAAAAGTGTCTGCTAAATTACTAAATGTAATGTCTAGCTTGTAATATCTTTGGAATAAAGAGCTTTTAGAATGTTAAAAAACCTATGGGAAAAACGAAACAAAACAAAACAAAAAAATTATTATTGAACACCCCTACCCACCCCCACAAAAGCAGGATGGTAGTGATCTCACACAGCTCTGACAGTGTGTGCACACATCTATGTGTAGCCATTCATCCACATTTGAACAGAGTGGACAGTGAAATCCTGTAAATACAGAGTGATAA
>NW_015638958.1:46853-47168 GCF_001515625.1 Sinocyclocheilus rhinocerous | reverse complement strand
CTTGATAGAAATGTAGTGGAGTGAAAAGTACAATATTTGTCTTTCAAATGTAGCGAAGTTAAAGTCATAAGTTCCCAGAAAAAATAATACTCAAGTAAAGTACAGATACTCAAAAAGTGTACTTAAGTACAATACTCAAGTAAATGTACTTAGTTACTGTCCGCCTCTGTTCACTATACAGGAAATACTACACTGTGAACAAGCGACCGATCTCAGCCGCAGCATCAGCATCTATTTATAGTGTAGACTCAACACTGTAGAGGGCGGGCGCTTCGGCTTCTAGAGAGCGTTTGATTGGTCAGAAGATTTGATGAG